>NW_006239221.1:746243-761513 GCF_000226075.1 Solanum tuberosum
GTAATTATGAACATCTATGAATTATAATCTTTATTGGACTATTTCGAATTCTAAGTTTTAAACTTGAAATAATTTATTAAAAGATAAAAACTATGAAATAGTATAAGAAATATTTTAAAATTATATCAAAGTAAATATTTTTATGTATAAAATAAAATTTTAAAATTACATATATAATGTCGGGTTGGTTTGGTCTCGGGTTGATTTTTTTTAGTTAAAACCAAACCAACCCAAATATAGTCGAGTTTTTTTTTCCAATACCAAACCACTAGTCGGATTTTTTTTCGATTTGACTCGGTTTGCAGTTTGGTTCGGTTTTCAATTCAGTTTTGTACACCCCTAATTCCATACATCGTGAAGTAGACAAAACACATGACTTTGTTACCCTAAGCCGATTGTTCATCATTTTTATCAACAACCATATCATCACTTTCATATCCACGAAATATTTCATCACTACTTTGGTGTTCACGTAAAAAATTATGTAATACAACGCAAACAACTACTATAGAGGGTGTTTTTGTAAAAGATAAAAGTTTGGTGTAAAATTTTAATTTTCAAAAGATCCCAAATAATGAGATTTGGCCCAAATACTAGAAAAAACTAGTATTTGGGAATTTGGGATATTTGCCAAAAATATTTGCCAAATAATGGCAAATTGTATGGACAAACACTATTTGCCAAATTTTTCCTCAAATATTATTTGGGAAATCTATGGCCAAACGGGCCCTTAATAATTTTGAAATTGGATATAGCTTTTCAGCTACGAGTTCATTTGAATTAACACGAAATGAAGTCTACAAAATTTGGACAAATACTAAATTTGAATCATCATAATTTTAACAATATAATAAGTTCAAACTAGATTTAATATTCTTGTAGGTAGATGTTAGCCTTTTTAATTATGCATTCATCTGAATGCAATATCTTCAATATTAAATAAAAATACAGGTGAAACCTTATTATAATTTTGATAAATATTATTTGGAACCTTTAATTTTAAAGGTACAATGAATTAATAGCAATAGTTCATATATAGTTGTAAAATCATCAATTTTGAATTTTGAATTAGAAAAAATAATACTTCTAAAAATGAAATTTTTGCATGAGAAAGAAAAATAAAAAACATAAAAGAAAAGAAAAATTAGTCCAATATCTTTTTTTTTCTTCATAATTCTAATATATGAACACAAAGACCCCAAATTAAATAAATAAATAAACAATTTTTTTTGAATCGTTGTTTACAATAATTTGTACTTTATGAATTAATCATATTAATTCAAAAAACTAAAATGTCAAATAATCTCAATCAAACCTTAAACAAAACGACGTCGTCATATTCATCACTAGTAGAACGAACCAAATTCTTCTTCCCGGTGAGATCCGACCCGCCGACGCCGGAAGCCGGAGAAGAGCACGTCGATGAATGACCGGAGGCACCGGAGGAAGCGCCGGCGGCCAACGATAGACAACTTTCGCTCCACGATCGTCGAATCGGGTAAGATACGTTGGTACAACGAGAAGAATGAGAGCAATTTCCACGAGATTTATGAAGTTTACAGCTACAGTTCCGGTGGTACGGCCTCTGTTGAATCCCCATATCGTGACCGGAAATACATCCGTCGAATACTCCCCGGAAAATTCCGTCGCCGGCAGCTCCCGTAGCCATTTTTCAATTATTTTATTACACCTTTTTTGTGTAAATAAATCTCGTGAAGAGAGAGATTGAAAAATAGCTAAAGGTGTAAGAAGTGTTGAAGGGAAGATATAGGGAAATGGGTGGGGGTAGGAATTTTGAAATTGGATATAGCTTTTCAGCTACGAGTTCATTTGAATTAACACGAAATGAAGTCTACAAAATTTGGACAAATACTAAATTTGAATCATCATAATTTTAACAATATAATAAGTTCAAACTAGATTTAATATTCTTGTAGGTAGATGTTAGCCTTTTTAATTATGCATTCATCTGAATGCAATATCTTCAATATTAAATAAAAATACAGGTGAAACCTTATTATAATTTTGATAAATATTATTTGGAACCTTTAATTTTAAAGGTACAATGAATTAATAGCAATAGTTCATATATAGTTGTAAAATCATCAATTTTGAATTTTGAATTAGAAAAAATAATACTTCTAAAAATGAAATTTTTGCATGAGAAAGAAAAATAAAAAACATAAAAGAAAAGAAAAATTAGTCCAATATCTTTTTTTTTCTTCATAATTCTAATATATGAACACAAAGACCCCAAATTAAATAAATAAATAAACAATTTTTTTTGAATCGTTGTTTACAATAATTTGTACTTTATGAATTAATCATATTAATTCAAAAAACTAAAATGTCAAATAATCTCAATCAAACCTTAAACAAAACGACGTCGTCATATTCATCACTAGTAGAACGAACCAAATTCTTCTTCCCGGTGAGATCCGACCCGCCGACGCCGGAAGCCGGAGAAGAGCACGTCGATGAATGACCGGAGGCACCGGAGGAAGCGCCGGCGGCCAACGATAGACAACTTTCGCTCCACGATCGTCGAATCGGGTAAGATACGTTGGTACAACGAGAAGAATGAGAGCAATTTCCACGAGATTTATGAAGTTTACAGCTACAGTTCCGGTGGTACGGCCTCTGTTGAATCCCCATATCGTGACCGGAAATACATCCGTCGAATACTCCCCGGAAAATTCCGTCGCCGGCAGCTCCCGTAGCCATTTTTCAATTATTTTATTACACCTTTTTTGTGTAAATAAATCTCGTGAAGAGAGAGATTGAAAAATAGCTAAAGGTGTAAGAAGTGTTGAAGGGAAGATATAGGGAAATGGGTGGGGGTAGGGGTTGAGGGGGATGGGCAAATTATTTTGGTTAAAAAAAAGAGAAGAAAAATGGTCAAATTTGTCATGTAATATTCAAAATTAAATAAATTTATTATGAAGTTAAATTTTTGGTTTATTATTACTATTATTAGTTGTTGTTTTGTTTTTGTCCTTGATTCCTAATGAAGCTTCAAGATGAGAGTAATTTTATAACGTAATGAATGAATAAGAAATTGATATTAAAGAAAAATAATCTCTTATACGACCACATAACGATTTTTTTAAAGCATTACTTCAGAGAGAAGTATTGAAAATATTTTTAAACTTGACATGAATTATTAGTTTTATCATCGAACAATTGACAGCCTTAAAAACATCCATTTACTTAACTAACTGAACTTAAATACACCGTTGATTTTACCATATGGATGAAATATATCCTTAAATTCTCGGCAAATTTAGGGGTGTTTTCAACATTTCTTTTGACTTTTTATGAAGAGCCACATGCTCCTACAAAAATTTGAGACCACTAGCTATGTCATGTGACAATTTGACTGTTCGAGTGTGCATTTAAGATTACTTAGTCAAGCATAAGAGTATTTTTAAGATTGATGATGGTTCAAGGATGAAAGCTAAATTCAGGAGTGATTTAAATACTCTTACTTATACTTAGACCTAGTAAATATTAGTAATTATTAGTAATACAAAGATTAGTTATAAGAAAATTATGTATTATTTTATATAGAGATTAGTTATGCAGATTTAATTATTTATGTATTAGTAATTTTACTTTATCTTGTATATTATAATGCATAGATTTTTTCATAACTTATACATATATTTGTTGAAGGTAATCTTGACGTAACTAGTAAAATTGTTGTCATGTGCCCAGAAGGTTATAGGTTCAAGTCGTGGAAATTAACCCCTTGCAGAAATGCAAGAATAAAACTGTATATAATCGATTATTTTGATACAACTCTTACCATGTGCAACTTCGTTTGTTTACGGATGATCTAAATGATTTAGACAGGGTTATAAAGTGAATTGGTTTATATTAAAATTTAAGCCTTGTTTTGCTTAAACATGTCTTGATCATTAATATTTTAAACAAAGTCTTAATATAAATAAAAGATATTTTTGTGTGGATAATTTCTATTACTACTGTATTCACAATCATCCGTCATTATCACTAACCACATTTGTCATTGTCAATCATCATTACCGTTGACAACCACCAACCACCTTAATTTGTGATCACAATTAAGAAGTAAGTTTCATTTTTGTTTTTGATTCCTAACGAAGCTTTAAGATGAGAGTAATTTATAAAGTAATGAATGAATAAGAAATTGACATTAACAAATTATGATTCATATTCGACAACGAAATGAGTTTCTTTTATGACTTTGCTCGTGCGATTTATGCTTTTGATTGTTTTAAGTCGTTTTAAATTTTAATAAATAAATTGTAAAGAAGCGTAATTAATTCTATTTTAAATCATTTTAAATTTTAATAAATAAATTATAAAGAAGCGCAATTAACTTTATTTCTTGATTTGAGGATGGTACTTGTTTTATATAAAAGACAATTTTGAACCTTTTTTTTTCATAAAAGAGTTGAACACTTGAAGTATCGTCCTATTAAGATGAAATTTCATTATTGAAAACAAAAAACTTATGAGATGATTTTTTAGTAAACTAATAATGCGGTAGGATATTACTTAGAGAGGATATGCATAATGATATTACTTAGGGAGGATTTAAAACATATATAACTCATCTCCAAAATCAATTATCAACCCCTTAGGCTTCATTTGTTTACAGAGGATTTAAATAATTTAGATCTTAGGTCATTAAGTGATTTATAGATTTACAATAAAATTTAAGCAGTTATTTAATTTAAATATGTATTAACCATTAATATCTAGAACAAAGTCTTAATATAAAGATGAGGTTTTTTTGTGTGGGTAACTTTTATGATCACTACTCTATTCACAATTATCACTCACTATTACTAATTACCTTTGTCATCATAATTATTATTGTCATTATTGTTGGATTTTAAAATGTGTGAATGGAAAATGAAGAGTTGCGATTTTTATGAAAAGTTGTGATTTTTATGAAAGGTGGTGACCTTTCCAAAAGATTGTGACTTTTTCAAAGGTTTGTGATCTTTTCGGTAAGGCACAATAAGAACTTTTTCACACTACCCTTTATTTTCTATAAATTGAGGGATTTCCTTTCATTTTAGTAGAACGAATTTTTCTGGACTTCTTCTACCACTACTAAATCTAGTATTCTAAGTGTACTTTACTGCCGTTGAGTGGTTCGCTAACACCGTGGTTTTAGGTACAGATATACCGGTGAGTAAGATCGTTCTATCCTGGGAGGATATATTCCATTAACCTCGGGTACTTGAGGGGAATAATTTCCTAAGGGGACACTGTGCATTCAGTGGGCTTGATTTTCTTTCTTTGAGAAAAATATTTTTATATTGTTTCTAATCTGTTTCTGATTCTATTTTCTCTACTAGTTTTAATTTTCTTGTTTGAAAATACTCTTTAAACTTTGTTGTTTCTTACCAAGTTCTTCAAAGTTTTTTTCTATGTATATTAGGAATACAAGATGAACAACAATTATCAATCACTATTACCGTTAGCAATCACCAACCGCCTCTGTCATCACAATCATCACTGTCAACTATCACAGTTTCCAACCACTATTGTCAGTCACTACATTACCAGTGATGTCACCTCCACTAGCATACTGCGATCAATTCCTATCATCAACCATCTCCATCATCATAATTAGGATCACCGTCAATTATCATCAATACATCGTCAACCATCACATATTATTCCACCATCATCATCAACGATAACTACGTACAAACATTAACCAACTTCACCATCACAATCACTATTGCTAGTGCTACCATTACGCCAATCACTACCACAACTATCCCCACCATCACAACTATCACTATCATTTTTATTAGACATTAATAGCAACCATTATCATTACTAATCATCAAATTCCAACATAAATATTAAACACCGAATGTAAATTTAAAAAGAAAAAGAAAAGATCAACCTTGATCAATGAAGTTAGTTATTAGATATTAGAATTAGTACTTTCTTCAACATTTCGTAATTTCAGCTTCCATTGAGGCTACATTTTTTTTTTCAAATTTTGTATCTTTTTCATGCGTGTTAACTATAAATAAGTTTATTAGTTAGTAAAAGCAATCAATCGAAAAAAGTAATAAAATAACAAGAAATAAAACATCACAAGTCACATGCAAAAATTAAGATATATATACAAAATAATAGCATTTTCTTTGTCAGGTATCTCAATAGTTTGCCCAAAAAAGTGCAAAAATGGACCACCTTTGGAATTGATATATATTGGAGACCATGTGTAGTATAAGGTGATAATATTTTTCCAAAAAACATTTGCCACTCATTTTGTAATGTTTGATTATTCGAAATTTTTCAACAAATATGGAAAAAAATAAAAATAAAGAGTCACTTTCTTTGTTATTCCCTATTCCCTTTCGAGTTTCATCCCAAGTTATCTATTGTTTTTCGTTTTTTTAGAATTTAATTATCTAAATAATAACCAATTGATATCAGAAAGAACCATAATTTGTATTATCTTTTTATTATAATTTTGATTATTTAATTTTTAATTTTATAACATTAAATTGATCGAATCAAAATTAGTTTTGAAGATTAATCCAAGTGATTATCATAAAAAAAAAAACCGACACTTATTTTAGAATGTAGAAAGTAGAACATAATTTCTAACAAAGGACATACTAAACAATAAAAACTAAATTAAAAGGTAAAATAACATTTCCATCCCATATAAGTATATCCTTTTGTTTCAAATTTTGGTGTCCCTTCGGTTGGTAAGATTTTCTTTACCAAAAAAATGGAATTTTATTGTAATTAGTTTTAAAAAAGGATGTATTAAAAAATGTATGCAAATTTAACTTTTCGTTTAAGAAAAATAATCATCGTATAATTATATATACAAAAAAATCAAAACATTAGTTTAGTAGTTGAATTATTTAAAAGATCTAAACATTGTGTATGCAATAAAGTTGAGTACTGCATTAAAGTTGGGTATTTAAAAGACCACTTAAAAAGTCGGCTAAACATCCAAATTTGTTTAAAATTAGGCAAAATAGTTTTAATCGTTAATAATTATAGTCAAATCTATTACGTGTTAATGATAATACTATGTGTCCAGCACATGAACCCTTTTTATTTTTATTTTTTTATAAATAAGTAAAAGAGTTAAATTTGATTTTAAACTATGTGAAATATTCTAAATTCGCCCTCACACTTTTTAAAATGATCCATGTTTGATTATCATTTTTCATAGCCACCATCCTCATCCATCTAAATTAATCACAAACGTAACAATAATTGGTTTTCGTCGCTCTAAAAATACTGTCTAAAAGATATTCTTACTTTATTATGACCACTTCATCCCATGACACTCGTAGAAAGGAATATAACCAGTTCCACACAAAAATCATAGTTGACAACGTGTCTCATACTTTCATCTTTATCATATTCTCCTATTATTAGTTTATTACTAACAAAAGACCATCGATAATCTTCAATCGTTATAACTTTATCTTGACTTTTTTTTTTTATATATTGTTGCAAATAATTTGGGGCTTGGATTATTTATAGTTGGATTTGTTATACCATTTAAAGACTGTTTTGTAGTTTTGATATCACTATTAGTTATCAGAAGAATAGATGATGGAATTGTGTCAATACAATTCCAACAAAATTGAGATTTGGTTAAAATAATTATGATTTGAGTTCCTTTTGAATTATTTGAGGCTAGAGGGAGGTTAATTTGACCGTGAGAAATATAGGATATTATAAAATTGAATATGCAGTGATTCAATTTTTTAAAGTTCAAGGACAAATTTAAACGATTTTATATGGTTTCTTTTGTAAAAAAATAAATTAAATATACTAATGACTTATATGCTTTTTCCGTTACAATTGTGTGTCCATTTTTACCACTTGTGATATCACTAATAGTTAAACACTCTAATTAATGACTTATATGTTTTTCCCGTTAATCAATAAAAACAATTGTATGTCCATTTTTATAACAACAAAATAGATATGATATTAACTATTAGTAGACATTTAAATATTTGTCTAAAAAGTATAACATAATAAAAACAAAAATAGCTACAAACAAATTAGATGATGAACCTATATTTGACTATCACCAACCATAGAAGAGAACATATATTGTGACTTGTGAGCATCTACAATTTCTCGATTGTAAAAGGAAAAAACGTATAGGACTTAACTTGTTATCAAGAGAAAAGATCCAAGCAAATTTTGTAACAAATATTCCAAAAATCTTGGAAATTTCCCTTTATTGTCGTTATACCTAATAGACCTAACCATCATTATTATATTTTAATGGAAGGAAAAAGAACAAAGAAAAAACATTTTCTTTGTGTTTCTTGCAAATTTTAGATTTTAGACGTGTTTCTAAAGTTTACGACTCATAGCTCTTCAAGTTACAATTTTTTCAGGTGCCAAATAATTTATCTATTCAAGAAAAATAATAAATAATCTATTGAGTCTAAAATTAATCATAGTTTTGGTGATAAAAAAATATTTGAATTAGTTGGTGGCTTTTGACTTATAAATCAAAATTTATAAGTTAGAAATTTGAACTTATGATTTTTGGCTTATTTTTAGCTTAAAATCAAGTGTTTATAAGTACTTTTTAAATTTATCCAAACACTTTTAAAAGTGCTTAAAAACTATTTTGACTTAAAAACATTAAAACGGCGTTTGGTAGAATGTATTAGAAAAAATAATACATGTATTATCTTTGTGTATTACTAGTAACTTGTTTGGAGCTCTTTTCCAACTTATTACCGTCTATTGTGTATTAAGGTGTGTATTACTAATACAGGAGGGTATCTTTGTAAATAATTCTTTTATGCAATGCATGTTATTTTTAATGCACAAATCAAACAATGCATTAGTATAATTAATGCAAACATAACTAATACAATCATTATTAATACACTATATTTAACATTATTCTTATACACTCTACCAAAGATCCCTAAATAAGCCAATCCAAACAAGCTAATAGTTGCCTTAGCATTTTTGCTTATTTGACAGGCCTATTTGTCTTTCTGATGTTGGAGAATTATGAGTATTTGATTAGAAATATCAAACACGTGAGTTGAATTATATTTGAGCGTTTAAAGTATTAAGTGGAGAATTATGAGTATTTGATTGGAAATATCAAACGCATGAATTGGATTATATTTGAGCGTTTAAAGTATTAAGTTAATAAATGAGCGAGACATATTATATGGACAAAAAAGAGTTAGACTGAAATGGATGGCAATTGCGGTGGAGACATGGGTTGAAGGAGGGGGAGATAGAATCTTTGTGTATATAATAAAATTTGAGATTTTTTCAAAGCTAGTGTCATTAACACTATTTAAATTGTCACCCTTACCTTACTCAATAATTAAAATTTGCGTTACTTTTTTTCCAATTTAAAACTTTCTTGTCATCCTTAATTCAATCTCCTAGATTTGAGAACCTAGTTATATTCATATGTTTTCTTAAAAAAATTGATATTTATTGTAAGTGTAAGAACCCATCATTGTCTTCTATTGGCTCTCTTCATCAATATCTTCGAAAAATTTGATGTCTAAGTAAAACTTTTTTTTTTTTTAATATATAATGCTAATATTTTTTTTTTTAAGCAAGTCCGCTAGGCAAGGTGTGCCTAGGGCTAGTTTTATTAATAAAATGAAAAGGATCTCAAAGAGAAGAGTACAAGCAAGGAGGGCTAGGCCTTACCTTAATAATCTTAATGAGGTAACAAATCTCTACTAATTAATTACAAGCATTAAGAAAATAAGAGCTAGAGAAAACTAGATATTTTATGATCATCATAGAGTTTATAATACACTCTGTGATGATACTACAAATGAGGATACTTAAATAATGCAAAAATCTAAAATCTAAGAATAAAGCTAGGTTATCAACCTCAAACTTTATTTTATATATGTAAGAATTAAAAGAGATGGATTGCCCATGTAAAGTAACCTAAAGTATTTCCTTCTTGTCTTCTTCATCAAATATGTCCAACAAAACTTGATAGTTCATCACTTCTTTTTGGATCGTGTTGTTGTTGAAACTGTCATATGATTTTGCTTTGCTAGTCGCATTGATAGGTGCCTTGGAGTAAATTCCTCAGTCACCTTACCATCCCAACTATGTTGCCTTTCATATGTCTTCTTTTTGTTTTTGTGCTTCCACTTCTTTGTTGCCTAGGCGAGAGATCTCCATCTTGGCTACCTTATCAAATAATATATCTAAGTAAAACTAAGTTTCTTTTTAAGTAATTTTTTATGATTTTTTACGATTCAGCGTAAAAATCAAAACGTGAATAGACTACATGAACATTCTCTAAAATATTCCCATTTTGATATCATCAAACAGTAACAAGATTTAATAAATCTTCACGAGAATATAATAATATATTAATTTTCAACTCACGAACTCATCAAAGCCAAAATGAAAAATATTTTGATGCATCCATTTAATCATAAGAACCAAATAAAATAAATAATACATTAATTTGCTTACTATATTGGGATGAAATTTTTTAGTGTGCATTTAATTTTCAAAAAGTGACTTAAAAATAAGCTAAAGATTTTATAAGTGAGTCAAAATAAATGACATTCTTCAATTTCTTTTTGCCTTCATTAGCTTCTTGAGCCTTATTTATTAAGATGACTCGAATTCTTCACTGATTGATGACAAAGATGCTTAATCATTAGAACAAGTCTCACTTGTCCACCAACAAAGATTATGATGGGATGAATACGATTCTTTTATTTTTAGTTAAATGTCTTATATTTAAGCTTAAGAAAGCATTCTCGTATTAAATCAACCTTACAACAAATATAAAATTGGATCGAATTTGAATGCAAGTACCGAACATCATTTCTAAGATAAAATTCTTATGATTTAAAAAAAATAAATTATTTTAGCTACAAATATTCTTCTATGGTTTCAAATATTCGTTATTTTATGCCTACTTTAAAAGACAAGACGTACTTCACCGTCGAGGCATGTTAGCATACCTCGTAGTATATTTTTTCTATATTTACACATTACACCCATAACTAACATTTATACAACTTTTACCCCACGCATTACACCACTTGTACCTCAAAATGTACAACATTTTAAGCTAAACCTCATCATAAGAGAGCATACACCTCATCACACTGAATTTACCTATTCACCGCCTTACCCTTTTTCCCTTACTTTACAATAAACAATCGAAAACTCACCTCCGATCTCCGCCATCACTCTCCGCCGTTCACGGCGTTTCGCCACCGTAGACCGCCGACGTACGAGAAGCTGAATAAATGGGAGGAAATAACAGAAAACGATCTAGTAAACCTAAAACCCGGAAGCCCAGGAACCCGTCTTATTCGGGTCGGGGATTGTTTGTTGAAGGCGGAGTTTTATCTGATTGGGGCGATTTCAATTCTCCTCCTTCAAGAGGTTTTCTCTGAATCAGATATATGTACATGTTGTGTGTATTTATAGTGTGATTGTTTGTTTATTTATTTATTTGATTTTGGGAATTTAGGGAGAAATTTGAAGAGTGAAAATGGAAGTGGAAATGGTAATTCAAGGAATCGTAATGCAGCTGTTAGCAGCTCGAAGAATGCTTCGAGTTCGAAAAGTGAATTGAAGAAAAGTAGAGGAAGTGAGATCCGTTATGTATACCCTTCTGCAAATTCAGTGGTATGTGTATGTAAAAGATTGATTTTTTTTCAAGGATCAGCATTTTCTAAATGAGTAGGTGAAGAGTATATTAGAGACATTTTTATTTTATTTTATTGTCAAAGATTGAATTTTTATTGAAGAATGTATAATTTAAGGTCATTGGGTTATGATGATCAACATCCTCTCTACCCACACAAAGGCAAAGGAGGTAAGATTTGCGTACATTCTAACCTCCTAAAACCCCACTTGCGGGATTACACTGAGTTAATGTTGTTGTTGGAATATTGACTAGGAGTGCTTTTATATCTGTGCATCATATTATTGTTAGAGGTTTAAAGGGTGAATCTTTAGGGAAGATATATGTTGTGTTTTGTTTGTAAAGCTAATTGAGGTTCTAGATTCGTTCAAAAGGCAGAAACAACTATACACATCTAATGAGGTATACTTTTTGGAGGTGAATTGCTGTATTTCAAAGGATTATTTAGTTAACGGAAAAGGGTGAAAACTACCCCCAAACAATTCGAAATAGAGCACATATACCCTTGGTTTGTTTTTGATCTCAAAGCTACCGGTCCCGTCCCGTCTAACTATTGGATAACATATACCCTTCCTTTTAACGGACTGCCACTACTCACTATGTAGTGTCTGACGTGTAAAAAATGTGCCACATGACTGTCCACCTAAGCACACAAATGTGGATTAACCACACACCCAGTAAATTCCCCGACTTCCTCAACCATTTAGAACCCTAATTTCATTTCTTACCCAGTTCTTAAAAAAGCTTTCTGTCGCCATTTCTTCAAAAAGATTTGTTCCCCACTAAATATTGAAGCAATGTCAGAATGTTTTATCAATTCATAATTGTTTTTGCTAATCCCACCACACTGGGAGTGACTTGATAGTGCTACTTTTGATGATATGTAAGTCGGCCGCTCCATGGTTCTCAGTAAGGCACTGTGTTCTCTGTGCCTTCAATCATTATCGAGTTGTAGTATCAGGAAACCATTACAGTTGCTTGTGAAATACATTAGAGAAAAACAACAATATGTGGTCTGTCAACTCCAATTGATTTCAGAAGTGTGTACTTCTTATCTAGTCCGTCAAATAGCTCCAGTAATTACCTGTCGGCTATAGTCTAGTATGGTCAGTTTGTCCAAGAAAAATTAATCCTAATGCTGTTGTTTTCTTTATTCTGTTCCCTTTTTCATCCATACAGAATTTGGAAGCTTGGGCTAGATTTTTTACCCGTCTTCGAATATCAGTATGATGAATCCTTACCAGGATCTGAGCATTCTGACATTTGCTTTAAAATTTAGTGGAGAAGAAAGCTTTTTGAAGAAATGGGGAAAGAAAGCTGTTTTAAGAAATGGGATAATAAATGAAATTGGGGTTCTAAATGGTAGGGGAAGTCGGGGCATTTACTGGGTGGGTGGTTAATCCACATTTGTCTGCTTAGGGTGACAGTCATGTGACTTTTTTTACACGTCAGATGCCACATAGTGAGAAGTGGCAGTCCGTTAAAAGGGAGGGTATATGTGATCCAATAATTAGACGGGAGGGGTAGTTCTGAGACAAAAAAAAACCGGAAGGTAAATGGGATCTATTTCGAATAGTTCGAGGGTAGTTTTGGCCCTTTTCTGTTTAGTTAATAGTTTAGTTCTGTACACGAATTCTAGCTTAATAATTTGGATCTTAATCAAATATCTGGTTGATCTCTTTTGATATTGGCTAAAGACTGGAAATTCAGCCGTGATAAAAAAAAAGGACTAGACATTTGGATTTTCCGCGTATTTCCTCTGATGGGTTTGGATGCTCTGAGTGTATTTGTTTTGGGATGTTACAGATTATCTGCCCAGTATGTGTAAGGATTAGTATTTCCTTAAAATTGATCAAATAGGGAGTTTAGTTTTGGGCTATTTATTTCTTTTATGGCAATTTTCTGGCATGATTGCGACATTTTATAGACTGCATTTCTACTCTTCACATTCGTTTATTGTTTTTCAATTTTCTTATCAAGGGCCATATATGTGGTCCTAACAACATCATGGTATGCTCAGTTATCTCTTAACTTAGCAATGTTAAGTCTCCTTAACCATTGTTGTAGCTCGCCACTTTCATGCCCCCTTTATCCGTTTCTAGCTTATGACTATGGTACACCACTGTCATTGTACACACCTCACATGTGAATCGGTGGATTTCTCATAATTGGTACTACTGCACGTGCATCCACTATTTAAACCCTTTAACTATTAAAAGGTTGATAGAATGAATCACACTTTCACCCTAGTAAATTATGCCCACCACAAAGCTATATATAATATAAAGCTAAACATAGATGAGGTGATGTGACACCTCTCTATGGCCTCCAATTGGATTTATCTTTATCTCAATTTTTTGACTTTTTCTTTATTTTTCTTCACCAATGTGCTATTTTAAAAAATAATTCAAAAGTAACCTCTTAAAATAATTACTCAATAGTATTAATTATCACTAAAAAAATCATACTCCATAACTCACATTTCTTGATCTCCATAGCTTCTATTTTTAGTTACTAATTAATAACCTTAATAATATCCATGACTCCCAAACCTTTCACGTGCATAACAAAACTAACATTAACTTATAAAAAGAAACTAAACACAAACTATCTACTAGTCTCATGTCCATTTGCTTATTCTAAGAAACTTAAAGAAGTGTGTCGTTTGGTTTTTGTATCAGTTACAAAATTGAATTTTTGGGATTGGTATTCTTCAAATGAATTTCAAAACGATTCACCTCCCCTATCCTATAAATTTTCATAGGCTCCAAAGTAGAACGAGGGAGGCTTTGGATAAGCCCGAAGCTAAGATATTTATGTGATTTGCTGGATTCTCCTTTCTCTTCAATAAAAATGTAGTAGATCCCAAGTTACTCAACTGTAACCAATACCATGGTCAAGAAGCTCTTGGTGTTCAAAGTATAAACAGGTTGCTACTTGCGCGCTTCATTCACAAATTACTTCCCACACTTCCTGTTATATTTTGCTTTAATAAGGTATCTGTTCACATAATCAATAATGAAAATCAATGCAACGGCAATTTTGGTGAGTACATTTAAGGATTTCAGAAGCTAAGTTGTTTTGATGAATACGATCTTTTGTAAACTGATTGAAATTCTTTCCTAAGCTTATTAATTATTGTTATTGTTAGAATAAGAATAGGTTTATACAATCCTAGTAGAATAGGAATAGGTTTATACAATCCTATTTAGAATTGAATAGGAATAGTAAATAGTATCCTACTTGGTAAAGGATTGTATTGTAGTGTCTATAAATAGGGCCTCAATGTAATAATGTAGACACAACAATAATTCAATAATATTCTTTTCCTATATTTCTCACATGGTATCAGAGCCTCTACGATCTTGGTAGAAAATCAAAGAGTTTCCGCTGCCGGCGGGTGGCTATTACCAATATATGCCGCCCGCCTGGCCAATGATTATGTTAATAAAAGTAGGACAAATGATACATGCATGAACCCCATGTTCAAGGGAAGAAACTTAGTCAGACAGGTCACCATGCATCAATTTTCGATGACTTTCTAGGGCTGTTTTGTGTCAACCCCATATCCGTTGGTA
>NW_006239221.1:762133-795604 GCF_000226075.1 Solanum tuberosum
GCCCGTCTGGCCAACAATTATGTTAGGAAAAGTTGGGTCACCGTGTATCTTTCCAGTGACTACTTTTTTTATCATATTTAATTTGTGTAGCATCGTGCCATCATTCCGGTGACTACTTTCTTATATCTAATTTGTGTAGCACCGTGCCATCATTCTGGTGACTACTTTTTCATATTTAATTTTTGTAGCACCGTGCCATCATTCCGGTGACTACTTTCTTATATCTAATTTGTGTAGCACCGTGCCATCATTCTGGTGACTACTTTTTCATATTTAATTTTTGTAGCACCGTGCCATCATTCCGGTGACTACTTTCTTATATCTAATTTGTGTAGCACCGTGCCATCAATTCCGGTGACTACTTTTCATATTTAATTTTTGTAGCACTGTGCCATCATTTCGGTGACTACTTTTTCATATATAATTTGTGTAGCACCGTGCCATCCTTCCGGTGACACCTTTTTTTTTGCATATCTGATTTGCGTAGCACCGTGCATCTCTCCGGACTACTTTTCATATTTAATTTGTGTAGTACCGTGGATTTTTTCAAACTATTTTCTCATAGCTGAGTTGCGTAGCATCATGTGTCTTTTTCAGTGATTCCTCAGATTTGAATTCAAACTATCCTATATAATTTCTATTTTCTAGTTGGGTCGTGACATCATTCTGACCCTACCCATATAATTTTATTTCTTAGATTGTGACCACTTTTAGCCATCAAATCTAATACTCCGACATATGAGCATGTTCCGGCCAGTTTTTGGGTGACTTGTTTAATATCGACTAATCTATTGATTCCAACATGATCCATATACTTTATACTAGATTTTTGAGCACTTTGTTGCTCAGGGGGAGTTTAGTAGCCTTGTATGTCGATTATGTGAGTGAGTGAGTCAGTTTTTGCAAGTTTGGTTTGGGAAGTTCAATACTGGAATTTTATCACTCGGTGTTTTATCGGTATTATGCATCAAATCCAGTATTTAATGAGAAGACAAGCACATTGATATTGACTGACATTATGCATCAAATCCCGTATTTAATGAGAAGACAAGCACATTGAGATTGACTGTCAATTTTGTGAAGTCAACTGATCAACTTGTAGATATCTCACCAAGTCCCTCATCGGTCCTCGTGTTAATTACATTTGTAACAAGCTAGGTACATGAATTGTATGCACTAGCTTGAGGGGAGTGTTAGAATAAGAATAGGTTTATACAATCCTAGTAGAATAGGAATAGGTTTATACAATCTTATTTAGAATTGAATAGGAATAGTAAATAGTATCCTACTTGGTAAAGGATTGTATTGTAGTGTCTATAAATAGGGTCTTAATGTAATAATGTAGACACAACAATAATTCAATAATATTCTTTTCCTATATTTCTCACAGTTATCAAAAAACATTCTTTCCTAAGCTTATTAATTATTGTTGGTTATTCTTCTCATCTTGCTTAGTTGCTACAAGCAGCAATTTCAGACTCGAGAGATTTCCTATCGAGTTTTGTGTTTTATTAGCATTATTTTTTTTTAAAAAAAATATTTGTAAGAGAGTACTATTAGTTTTGGTATATTGCAATTTGCTGCTTCTTTTTTTCGTTCTGTAATAGTAATTATGGCATTACTATCCTTTTAACTTGAATGTTTGGAATTTCCATATTAGATTCATGCTAGATTAAAAATTAGTCTTGTAGTTAAGTTTAGCATCTTTGGAAATAGCCTCACTACCTCCACGAGGTAGTGGTAAGGTTTGCGTACATTCTACCCAAGTCAGGCCCCACTTGTGGGATTTCACTTGGTATGTTGTTGTTGACTTGAAATCAGTTATATGTATATCTAGGGATTTCAGTTGTATATGACGTGTTATAAAAGTTAGAGAGTGGATTCTGATTTTATTAAATTATTGCTTATTTATTTATTTATATATTCGTTTACTTCTTTTTTAGTTCATACCATCTAAAAAATCAGCCCAAGAAGAAAAAATAATGAACTAAAGAGAGAAAAAGGTTAAAAAAGAAAAGGAAGAAGGAAAATATAACAATTAGATAGAATAATCATACATTTTGATACATGAATTTGGAGCCAAAGATTTTGGTCCTTCTCCCCCCCGCCCCCTCCCCTTCTCCGTTTGCTCTTTTTGTTGTTGTGTTTCCTCTTGAAAGATAAACAACGAAAAGAAAGAAAAATCTAGCTCGAAATTGAGGAATGAAAACTCCATCAAGACCGTTCGGGGTGGCCCAGTGGTTTGGGCTTGGGACTTCCATGTTGGAGGTCTCAAGTTCGAAACCCCTTGCCAGTGAAAGCAAGGGGTTTGCCTACTGGATCGAGCTCGTCGCACCGGGTTTGACTAGTGCGGGTTACCTCTCCTATGTGGTTTGCGAGCTATTGCATAGGAGCGGGGGTTTTACCCTGTGCGCACCCAAAGGGTAGTGGCTGCGGGTTTCCCTTGTCATCAAAAAAAAAAAAAAAAAAAGGTCTCAAGTTCGAAACCCCTTGCCAGTGAAAGCAAGGGGTTTGCCTACTGGATCGAGCTCGTCGCACCGGGTTTGACTAGTGCGGGTTACCTCTCCTATGTGGTTTGCGAGCTATTGCATAGGAGCGGGGGTTTTACCCTGTGCGCACCCATAGGGCAGCGGCTGTGGGTTTCCCTTGTCATAATAAAACTCCATCAAGATAAAATTATGAATGCCGTAAAATTTAATTTCATCCTAAGAATATAGTTTAGAATTTATTACACATGCACAAATAGAGAGAATTTTCTTGAAATTCTTTTTCTTTCTTTACACATTTCTAAAGAAATATGTACTAAATAGACTATACAAAACCAACTATTTATAATACTAAAAATGTAGTTAGTGGATTATAAGTTGAAATATAATTTATTTGGTTTTGATGCTGAGAATATTTTCTAAAATGTTTGCCAATCAAGATGTAAATGAAAAGATTATTTCATAAATTTAATGAGGTTCGTGCAAAGCGTGGATGAGTTTAATAGTCTGACTATAAAACAAAAAACTTGCACTACAATCTCTGTGCTAAGGGCTACTTAAAAAATCTGTTACCTTCTTCAAAAGAATGCAATAATATGCATTGCTGATGAAATTTTCCGTGTGTCTTTTCCAGGTACGATCAGATGCAGTATGTAGCGGAGGAGTAAAAGATGACAAGTTGGATTGGGAACATCCTATTCTTTTGGTTGATACAAAGGAAACTCAAATTGTTGCTTTCGTAGATGAAGGCCAAAATAAGGAACCTCAAAATCAGGGATGTATTTATGATTGCACAACCCCTTTATCTCTAGATGTTGGACAAAATAAAGATTCTCATGAAGTTGACTATGCTGGTGACTATAGTGCTGGTTTCTCACTGGATGAGAGTTCACACAGAGGATTGGGATTCTATGAAGAAGCAGAAATAACACATGGAGGAGTTGGATTGTCACCCAAGGATGAGAAGGAAAATCCTTCTTTTGAGTATTCATTCTCTGATGAGGATATGGATGCTGATGGGGGCTTCCTTGGTGGTGCCAGCATCGAGATGGACAATCACCTGCCAGCTGAGATGTCATCTTTTGTGGAAAATGAGGGATTTTTGTCTATAGGGGGGCTTAGACTACATACTCAAGACTTATCAGACGAGGAAAGTGATGGTGATGATGAAGACATTTCATCTGATGATGGAAGTTCTTGTTCGTCAGAATCAGAAGAATCTGACGGATCATCTGAAAGTGATGGCTCATCTGATAGTGATTCAGATGTTGATGAAGAGGTTGCTGCAGATTATTACGAAGGAATTGGTGGAATGTGCAAAGTAATTGATGTTAGACAGTTGGTTGGACAAGTTCCTAGTAGCTGTTCTGATGATAGCTTAGATGAAACCGTAGAGAAGTTGGGTGGGATTCATCTTCAGGAAGTCTCTAGGGAGTATGGAATGAAGAAGCCTAAAAAAGAGAGGAAGTCCCGAGGAGGTCAGAAATCTACTCCTGCCAAGCAAGCCCGGGGATCTGATTTGGATGGCCTTATGTTTGTAAAGGACCCGAGAACAGTTTCAGGGAAAAAGAAACATGTTGCTAAATTTCCTCAGTCATGGCCGTTTGAATCTCAAAAGAGTAAAAATTTCGGGAGGTTTCCAGGTAAAGATATCTGCCCTATAGTGTGTTGCGACAATATGCTTCGTCTTTATTTAAATTTGCTTATGCTTAGCCATTAAATTTCAAGTACATATACCTTATTACTCTCTTGGATTGAAAGAGGATAAAGTTCCCTTGGATTTCTCTCTCTCTGCTTTTGCTTTCATTGTTTTCTCTGTTGACCTTTTCTTTTTGTTTGTGTATTGCCATGTGTCTTCAACTCCACTGTATATCTCCTAGCTTATGTTTTCAGGTGCTAAGAAGAAACATCGCAAGGAGATGATGGCTTTGAAGCGTCGAGAGAGAATGCTCCACCGAGGTGTTGATCTTCAGAAGATAAATTTAGTAAGAGCTTGAAATTGTTTCCCTTGTTTGGAGTCGTAAGTCTTTTGTTGCTTTTTTCTTTCCCACCAGCTTGATCGTTTGAACTTGCCTATGCTTCTATGTAGATCCGTCTTTTTGACATCAGATGCAAACTTTTCCTTGTTTGATATTTTTCTGTTCCACTAAATTTATTTAATAACTTTGTCAGAAAGAAACATAGTTGTATGAAAAATTCTCTCATCTATGTCCTTTTTGTTAAAATAAGAATTGTGCATTTCAGTTTTGAGCTCACTTGTATGTTTAGGCTGACATATTTGTCCTGAAGTCTGTGTATTCATCCCATCTGTATGTTGATCTTGTTTGTATAGTTAATCTGTAAGTTGGAACCAGGTCATAAGCGAATCCGGATGTACTGCAGATAGTTGTATAACCAAATTTTACTGCATATACTTGTTGGTAGGGGGTTGTAGATTTGTAGGAGGTTCCTAATCAAATT
Organism: Solanum tuberosum; assembly: GCF_000226075.1. Taxonomy (NCBI): domain Eukaryota; kingdom Viridiplantae; phylum Streptophyta; class Magnoliopsida; order Solanales; family Solanaceae; genus Solanum; species Solanum tuberosum. The sequence continues at coordinate 767,080 of NW_006239221.1, forward strand.
AAGACAGTTTCCCTTGTTTGATTCAGGATCAGATTTTTTTTTTGAAATGAAATAGAAAACATGGTTCTCCTGCCTAAATAATGAAGTATCGGTAATGTGAAGTTCTTGGTCTTTAAACATCACCTATCTACTGACATGAAACATAACTTCTTTTGATTGATGTTGTCTTTTCTTTTTCCTCTTTTGTATTTTTGGTTTTGTTCATCTCAGCTGGTTTAATAGTTCGGTGAGCAGATGATAATGGTGTAAAGTGAAGTTGCAATTGGATGTTCATTGAGTTACTTTATATCCCTTTTCATATTATTTCCTTTTGTAGCTGAGTCACTGTGCTAGTTTCTCTGGAACAAAGACAAGCCACAGTCGCTGCCTTTAAGTTGGCTAGTTTTGTAGGTGATTTTGAATATTATAGCTGCTCTCTGTAGCTCCTAGAAACTGATTTTTTCCCTTCCATGGGAAACCTCTGTATATCTTGACAGTGTGTACAGGGTGGGGAACCCCTTTGTTGCCTTGTTATTGAAATCATCATCTTCCGAGTACTATAGTCCTTATTAAAAATACAGTGCATACTTTATCAAAGTGCATCAAAATCAAAGAAACCAAACTGATGTTGTGTAGATCTATTCAAAAGCTATAAAAAAAAATTCTTCCTTTTTATTGAAATTTCCTTTCACTCTTAAAATGTAGAAACTGCACCAGATGGTTTTGGATGGAGCTGATATGTTATCTTTCCAACCTATGCATTCACGTGATTGTTCTCAGGTATTGTGTTTTGTCATACCTATGTTCAGGAAATCAAGTCCTTTTACTTATCTACGTGCAATCCAGTAACTTCTCATCTTTATTTTTCAACATACCTTGAATCAACTTCCATTAAGTGCCAATGTGATACTACTGCTGTTTTACTCAAGTAGGTATTATCTCATGTATAGTGGAAAATAAGTTAGAAGAAAGGCGTATTCCAAAGAAAAAACTTGTTAATATGATAACCTCGATTCTTCTGGTTCTGCTTCTTCGTTTTGAAAGCTGTAAAAAATTGCTACATAGTGATCTTTTACTCATTTGATCTTATTTTGCCCTTTCTTATGAAAAAAGGGAACATTGTTTCTATAATTAAGGCTCAAGTTCACCATTTGTAGTCATGATAACCAACTTTATGACTATAGCTTGCAATAGGAAGGAATTATTTGTCATTTAGTCGAGTGTCTTCTATGAGTTCAACGACTAGAAATCACTTGTTTTGACATTCAGTGCTGAACATGCACAGGTTCAGAGATTAGCTGCAATATACCGTCTGCGAAGCGGTTGTCAAGGTTCTGGTAAGAAGAGGTAGGAACTTTTTCCCTTTTTAGTCTTTCATATGTGAATTTCAGAGATAATCAAGAGGGTAACTTTCATTTAACATGTAAAGAATGTATAAAAGGGAAGGTGTGTAATTACATATGTATTTCCTGATGTTCCAAAACTTTCTTAATTAAGAAGAAATGGATTGCGATATTCCGACATTTCATTATTTTCGAGGCCTTAAATATGTGTGTTCTGTTGGCCTTTAGTTAGTTGTGAAAATTATGGTTATTTTGATAGCTTATTCTACGGATAGAAGGCATTTTACCTTAAGATGTTAATATTAGTAATGGAAAAGCTTTTTAGAGAAGATTTGTATTGTAAACTGACTTTTGCATCTGCTATATGTGGCTTGTGCACCTCCATTTGCTTTGGACTGCTTTGGACATGTATATTAGATGTAATACTGCTACGGGAAGAAAATTGTACTCATTGAAGTCATCCGTGTTCCTTTTTTCCAGGTTTGTGACAGTTACCAAGACACAGCATACGGCTATGCCATCCGCCAGTGATAAAATTCGTTTGGAGAAGGTTATGTTACTTAAAACCTCCAGTCTGTCGAAGAGTTCAATTTTTTGGTTTACATAATATACCTTAAATAAACATTCTGTAAAGATGCATGTTTCTGTCTGACATTGAGATTTCCATTTTTTGACCATTCAGTTGATAGGAGCTGGTGACGAGGATTCTGATTTCACTGTCACCGGTATACAAAATCATAGAAAGGATGTAAATGCAGCCAAAAACTCTTCAAAGGGTAGTGGTGGACAATCTGGCCCAAGCAATTTGTTTAAAACCCCGATAAATCCACGTGGGCAAAAAGACAGCAGCAAGAAAAGAAGGGATCAGAAAACAGTCTCCTACGCTCTTCCTGTCTCCTTTGTTTCAAGTGGTATCATGCGTTCTGAGACAGAGGTTGAAGAGAAATCAATTGAAACAACCCAGACAACCACCATTATCCACGAAACAAAGGTTGTGACCAACTCAGTTGAATACGGTGCATTCGAGATGCACACCACAGGTATTGGCTCGAAACTCATGGCAAAAATGGGTTATCAAGAAGGTAGAGGTTTAGGGAAAGATGGACAGGGCATTTCCGAGCCCATCGAAGCTCGCCAACGACCAAAAGCTCTTGGATTGGGAGCTGAAATCCTAGAAACAAGTAGTAGATCATCAGCAAAGAAGGATTCTCTACCCAAATCATCTGTTCGTGGTGCTGAAGTTGTCGGTGGAAGCGGGAAATCCATCAGGAAGGAGTCATCTGTTGGATTTGCAGGATTTGAGAGACACACAAAGGGGTTTGGATCAAAGATGATGGCAAAGATGGGTTTTGTTGAAGGCATGGGACTTGGGAGAAGTTCACAAGGCATAACCAATCCTTTAGTTGCTGTTAGACGTCCTAAATCCCAAGGATTAGGTGCCAAAAGTTAAAAAAATATTCACATTAATCATCTTTCAACTGTGGAAAGAAATGTTCATATTTCCCATCTAGATGTTGATAATGTCATGTTATATGTTCTACTATGATTTGACTAATTAGTTGAACTTTGTAATTTACCCTGAAGCCTATTTCAGTGGCAGACTACAACAACATTACCTTGTGTAAACTAGGGTCCGAAGAGGGTGACGTGTATGCAAACATTACCTCTACCTTCTGTAGGCTATCTTCTAGAGATGATGGCTTGTATGCAGCCTTATCCCTACCTTTTGAAGGCTACCTTTTGGAGAGGATGGCGTGTATGCAACCTCACCATCCCTCCCTTCTGAATTTCGAGAGGGTGGTGTGTACGCAACCTTATTCCTACTTTTTCAATGGCGCACTAATTATCTAGATTATAAACCATATTACATTGAAGCGTGGATATCGTTTTTATGGTTTATTTTGATAATTGTTCTAGTTATACTACCCTTTTTACAGGAGATTGGTAATATATACATTGGGTCGGTAAAAGAAATGCAGATGATCTTTCTGGGGTTATTTTCTTGTAATTTGTCATAGGAGATTGTCTTAAATTGAAAAGGTGGACATTGCACATGGCAATAAGCTCTAAAATCTAAATATTAAAAGAGAATTCCCAAAAATGTTTAAAAACTAGAGTGCAAAATATAATATTAAAACCTCACGTATGGTGCACGTTAAGTTATTATTAAAACACAAATCTTATTTTTATTTTGTAAAGGTAGAAAAATTGTGTCTGATAGGTGTTCAGTTGAAGTAGACATTTTAAAGTAGTATGAAAAGAGAATATATCGGTGAAGAAGTCATAATGAAAAGAACAATAACAACAAATAGTACGACAATTGACGCATAGAGAACACTAGGTGATAAAAATGGAAGAATAAATAACAAGAGAGTAATAATAAAAAAACACTAGTAGAAAAGTTAGACAATGCTTGACTATTTACTAACCTTCTATCTTAATCTTTAATCTTCAATCTTCATATCCTCCTATCTAGGGTGATGTCATCGGTAAACTTCAGGTGTTATTATGTCTTGTCTAATCACCCTCTCCAGTACTTCTTCAACCTATCTTTACCTCTCTCCTCGACCCAAGATTCAAGCGCGACAGGGTACTACTATCATTAATATGGCTATTACTAACGATAAAGTTAGATGCAATCAAATGCCATATAAAAAATACGAGGTGCTATAACCTAGACCTCGAACTTGGATTGCACACTCTATATTTATATATGGGAGTTTTTCCAAGGTTAACGGGTGCCCGTGCACGCTGTCTTAAATAGGCTCCCCCTCTAGATCCATCATGACCAACCTCTCATACCTTTTCACTGTGACATACGAACATCAATTTCTCTCATCTTATCTATCACAAAGGTCATTTTCACCTTATTTCGAATATCTTTATTCTAAATCCTATCTCTCTTTCCTAGTGCAGTTAAATTATTAAGTAAAAAAGTGTTTGTTCCTTTTATTTCCTGTTTAACCCCCCCCAAAAAGTTTATCCTAAAATCAAATAATATGTAAAAGAGAAGTGTATGAGTTGTTATTACGCAATCTCAATTAATTCATCTTTTTTACTTGTTTAAAAATATTCCATTTATAGGGAATATTTAATAAATACTTGTGAGATTTAGATGGTTCAAAGCACAAGAATATTCAATGTATCCATAAAATCAGGAATATACATTCAATGTATTCATAAATTATAATAAGATTACTAAAATCACATGGGTGAAAATAAATCACTTACCTTATACATTAAAAATAGGGAAAAAGGACAAATATATCCCCAAACTATCATAAATGGTATACAAATACCCTCCGTCATACTTTTGGGACATTGATGCCCATGCCGTCAAAAAACTAGAACATATATACTCTTTATACTAATAGACATACACGTGTCACAATCTTATCCATCGATCCGACATTTATCGACGGATAAGATTGTGCCACGTGTCCCTATTTAGTCTTCCCTTAGAGTGAAGGGCATATATGCTCTAGTTTTTGGACGGCAGAGGCACCAATGTCCCAAAAGTATGACGGAGAGTATCTGCATACCATTTACGATAGTTCGGAGGTATATTTGTCCTTTTCCCTTAAAAATAAGATAAAAATTACAACTTTCCAAAAGCAAATTCATTATTCCAACAGAGAAGTCAAAAATTTTGTTAAAAACATTCGAGATATATATACACATATATAGCAAGAAATATTTGATAATTTTTCAGTAAAAATTATTCAACTCATCACCATTGAATCTATGTTGTTCTACTATTGCACAATTCCCTATAGAATTTGAAACATTACTCTATTTTTCATTGTCAATATTAAGATATTGCATATTTACTAGTTCTTATTTTCTTCATACGTATAAAACTCAAGATATAACAATCAAATAATTAATTCATCATGATGCTTGTGTTATTTCTATTTGAGTATCAATAACATTCTCACTACACCTTAATGATCAAACAATTAGATTTGCTAATAAGACCAAAATTGCTTAAAAGATATTTGCACAATTACTTTGAACTTATCACCAAATATACAAGACCATATTTATCATTTATTCCCTAAAATTATACCATACACATTGATAGTAAATATGTTACATTATTAACAAATATTATAATATTTATCTGATAAAATTAATCAAGGCACCCGGATACCACATTACAATAAAAACATTATCTCCCTCCTCCCCTCATATGAGACTATATTTGTATCTTTTTCCCCCTAAAAATTATATAAAAGATTGACCGTAAATATGTTTCATTACTTTTGTGTAGAGTTGATTATTTTCAAGACCTAATTCCAATTTTTTATTATGGTAATGAAAATGTCTTACAATCTAAATTTATTTTATTATTAAGAAAATTAATTCTACTAGTTCTGATTTTGAGATTTTCACGCTGAAAAAAACCTTTGAAGCCAGAGATGTCAGACTATTACAATATAATGTTTTATCTCGTTAAATTAGTTGAGACACATATTAATATTATAAAAAAGCAAAGTATTATAATATTTATCGCATTAAATTAATCGAGATGCGTGTAAGACATTGAAATTATTAAATTAATAAAAACGGAACCCCCCCCCCCCCCCACAACATATTTCATTACTTTTGTATAGAGTGAATTATTTTCAAGATCTAATTCCAGTTTTTTCTTATGGTAATGTAAATGTCTTACAATTTAAATTTATTTTATTATTATGAAAATCAATTCTATTAGTTCTGATTTTGAGATTTTCACGCTGAAAAGAAAAAAATTGAAGCCAGAGATGTCAGACTATTACAATATAATGTTTTGTCTCGTTAAATTAGTTGAGAGTCGTGACACACATTGAAAGTATAAAAAAAGCAGAGTATTATAATATTTATTACATTAAATTAGTCAAGACGCGCGTAAGACATTGAAATTATTATATTATAAAAAAGGAAAGTATTATAAAGTCCAACCCCCCACCCCCATCTTGGTTTGATGATTAGGACATAAGTCATTTTTCTTCAAGAGGGTCCCAAAAGTCTGGCCAAAATCTCCCACCGACGAGGAAAAATAGGAATACATATAAATTCTTTGCGTCTAGATCTTCCTCTGTCACTCAACAATCTCTCAATTGCAGCCCTCAGAATTCCCCTTTTGGAGGTAAGTTAGATCTCTGCATATCTTGTTTTGCAATACTTGTTTACTAGTAATTACAACTGCATTATCTGATCCCAAAACCATTGATTTTTTCATTGTTGTGTTAAACCCTGTTGAGAAATTCCACTGATTTTGACATTTTACTTACAGTTCCTGATCTGGGTCATCCAGATCTGATCAAGAAACCACTAAAAATGAGATCTTTTGAGAAATTCAAGATTTGGGTTTTGTTAATCTGCTTGGTGTTTGAATTGGGTTATGGGTTTTATCTGCCTGGAAGTTACCCTCATAAATATGAGGTTGGCGATTTGTTGAATGTTAAGGTGAATTCATTGACTTCAATTGACACTGAGTTGCCTTATAGTTATTATAGTTTACCTTTTTGCCAACCACAAGAGGGTGTGAAGGATAGTGCTGAGAATCTTGGTGAGCTTCTTATGGGAGATAGGATTGAGAATTCTCCTTATAGGTTTAAGATGCATAGTAATGAGACTGAGATTTTCATGTGTCAAACTAAACCTTTGTCTGGTGAGGAGTTTAAGCTTTTGAAGAAGAGGATTGATGAGATGTATCAAGTGAATTTGATTCTTGATAATTTGCCTGCTATTCGATATACGAGGAAGGCAGGTTATTTCTTGCGGTGGACTGGTTATCCGGTTGGGATCAAGGTTCAAGATGCATATTATGTGTTTAATCACTTGAAGTTTACAGTTCTTGTTCATAAGTATGAAGAGACCAATGTGGCTCGTGTTATGGGTACTGGGGATGGAGCTGAGGTGATATCAACAGTTGGAAAGGATGGATCTGAGGAACCTGGTTACATGGTTGTTGGGTTTGAGGTTGTTCCTTGTAGTGTTCAACATGCTCCTGATTCAGCAAAGAACTTGAAAATGTACAATAAGTACCCGACTCCAATTAAGTGCGACCCTACAACTGTTGCCATGGCTATTAAAGAAAATGAGCCTGTTTCGTTTACTTATGAGGTGAACTTTGTGGAAAGTGACATTAAGTGGCCATCAAGATGGGATGCTTATTTGAAGATGGAAGGTGCAAAGGTGCATTGGTTCTCTATCCTTAACTCCCTTATGGTGATCACTTTCTTGGCTGGAATTGTGCTTGTAATCTTCTTGAGGACTGTCAGGCGGGATCTGACAAGGTATGAGGAACTTGACAAAGAGGCTCAAGCTCAGATGAATGAGGAGTTATCCGGGTGGAAACTTGTGGTAAGTGATGTTTTCAGGGCTCCGAGTAATCCAGGACTTTTGTGTGCGATGGTTGGAGATGGGGTTCAAATTCTAGGGATGGGTGTTGTGACTATCATGTTTGCTGCCCTCGGATTTATGTCCCCAGCTTCTCGTGGAACATTGATTACCGGCATGCTATTCTTCTATATGATTCTTGGTGTTGCCGCTGGTTATGTTGCTGTTCGTCTCTGGAGGACAATCTTCTGTGGCGATCACAAGGGATGGATTTCAGTCTCATGGAAAGCTGCTTGTTTCTTCCCTGGAATTGCTTTTCTCATTCTAACCACATTGAACTTTCTGCTATGGGGTAGTCACAGCACAGGGGCCATACCATTTTCTCTGTTTGTCGTCCTCATTTTACTTTGGTTCTGCATTTCCGTTCCTCTAACCCTAGTCGGTGGTTATTTGGGGGCTAAGGCTCCTCACATTGAATACCCAGTCCGAACCAACCAGATCCCCCGTGAAATCCCACCACAAAAATATCCATCTTGGCTTTTAGTTTTGGGTGCAGGCACCCTTCCTTTCGGTACTCTGTTCATTGAGCTCTTCTTCATCATGTCGAGTCTCTGGATGGGTCGTGTCTACTATGTCTTCGGCTTCCTCCTCATTGTCATGATCCTTCTCGTCATAGTCTGTGCTGAGGTCTCTCTTGTTCTGACTTACATGCATCTTTGTGTGGAGGACTGGAAATGGTGGTGGAAATCCTTCTTTGCCTCCGGATCAGTTGCTATATACATTTTCCTCTACTCCGTTAACTATCTAATCTTTGATCTCAAGAGCTTGAGCGGGCCTGTTTCTGCTACCCTTTACCTTGGATATTCCCTCTTCATGGTCCTTGCCATCATGCTCGCGACAGGCACGGTCGGGTTCCTTTCCTCCTTCTGGTTTGTACATTTCTTGTTCTCTTCAGTGAAGCTGGATTAAAGAAGTCTCTTATGGCAGAAAGAAACAAAAGAACCATTGAAGAAACAGCTGCAGATGTGTCTTTAAGTCATTCTTGTTTACTTTTTATTGTCATATTACTATCATTTTGTAGGGTATTTGGAAGAGAAAGCCAATAAACTCCTCAAGTTTTGTTAAATTCTTTAATAGTCAAGTGTTACTTGATATAGTTGACTAATAGCTTCATTGGTTGGGATAATCATATTTGGATGTGCCTATAGTGATGGATTCAGTTGGTAAATCTGGTTTGTACATTGCATTAACTCAACTCATCATGATTCTTGAATCACTTTTTTGATTATTCCTTTTTCGATTTGCTTTGATATGTTTTTTTCTTGAGCCGAGGGTCTATGGGAAACAATCCCTCTACCTTCTACCGTAGGAATTAGGTTTGCGTACATTCTATTTTGTTAAGCCTCACTTGTGGTTCTGAATAATATTAGAAGTCATAGAACAACATCAAGAGTCCCCTTTGGAGTATGGCTTTCTAGTTAGCTAGCAATCGTCCACATTGAGTTATTGGATACTTGATTCAGGTGCCATTAATCATTTTTTTTTTTAACTTTTTTAAACTCCGTATGACCGTTAAAACCAACCAAACAAATTGAAATTGAGAGGGAGCACTTAAATTCTATGGATTCCCTCTTGGATCGTTCAATTGTTTGTTTCTTTATATTTTTATTTAGCATGTGTTTGTCTTTTTAATAATAACTTTATGTTAAGCTGAGAATTAATGTACTCTGATGTGATTCCATTCCTAAAAAGTCTATCTAGTGATATGAGCAATGAAACAATTCAACTTCAATTGATCATAAGCCGTGTTTCACAAAGAGTGTCCAGAAATTGCTCAAGTATAATTTTTTGACAAACAAGTGTACAAAATTAAAATACTTAATATTAATAAGTGAGCGTGCTCTTCTTAAAAAGTGAAAAAAAGAAGAAAAGAGTTTGCTGATTTTTAGGCGCCTGAAACCATTGGGCAATATGTTATTTAACCACTTCATTTATCATTTTACTTGTATATATGGTGCTTTAAGGGACACCCTAGAGAGTAGCTCCGCCCCTGATTGTAAGCATCATGTTTCTCCGTGGACGGGGCATAGCCAAGTAAGGCGAGGGGTTCATCTGAACGCTCTTCTTTTTATTCCTTTCGGCTTAATTATGTGTTTACTCCTTGTGTTTTTTCCACTCCCTCACAATCCGGCCACAACTTATTACTGTAATATTGGCAAAAATATTGTTTTAATGGATTAGCCAAAACACAAACGGTTACTCTCTAAAAATATTTTTCCAAAAATTACTTCGGATTAATAAACAGATTTTAAACTGTGTATGCTCTTGTTTCTAAAGATTTTTTACTACCAGATTTTTTGTCCTTTAAATCTCTTTAGAACCACAAAATGTGCTCACTAAAACTCTGTAAGCACAAAAAATAGGAACCCAATAGGGTATTGAGTACAATAATAATACCGTATGCTAAAAACCTTTAATACCAATAATTAAACCTGGTCGTTATTGACTTTTAGCATTTATGGAGTCATAGCCAAATCCAAAATTTAAAATTTATCAGTTTCTACAACAACTTCAAGTAATATAATAATAAAAATTGAGTTCATAGTTAAATATTTGTAAACATTTAGAAGAATTATTGATATAAATACCGAAGTGATTGAATTCTTGTGAACCCGTATGCTATATTCTAGATTCGCCTGTGAATTGAGCCAATAATGGAGGAGGCAATCGACCATTGTATAGAATGAACTATAGTAAGACTTGTAGGGACTAGTGTTCCACCCACACAAAATAATCAAAAAGCTGTAAAATAAAGAAAATTTATACATCAATGTTACTATACATCATAATCATATAGTATTAGCTTTACATAAAGCAAAGAAGACTCACTATATATTTTAATCACATATTAGCACTCACTATATATTTTAATCACATATTAGCTTTACATAAAGTAAAGAAGACTCATTATATATCATAATCACATATTAGCTCACGGTAAAATAAAGAAGACTTATGCATCAATGTAATATACTATATATTATAATCATATATTAGCTTGACGTAACATAAAGAAGACTCCTGCATCAATCACTATATATATAATCGCATATTAGCTCACTATAAAGTAAAGAAGACTTCTGCATCAATGTACTATATATCATAATCACATATTAGCAAACTATAAAGAAATGAAGACTTGTGCATCAATGCACTAAATATCATAATCGTGTATTAGCTTGCCAATAAGTAAAAAGGACTAAAGCATCAGTGTACAATCATAATCACATATTATAGCTCAATTTTATTGACGGCTTGAAGACAAAGCCGTCTATTTCTTAAAACAAAATTTTGCAGCTACAATCACGATCTCAACAACAACAACATAAGCATATAATCTCACAAGTGGGGTTTGGGGAGGGTGGGGTGTACGCAACCTCACCCCTACTTTGTGAAGTTAGAGAGATTGTTTCCAATGGATACCTCGGTTCAAGTAAAACATATCAAATGAGGCATGGAAAGGGAAACAGTAGATACAATCACTATCTCCACTATTCAAATTAAGAATAGGATGTTAGAAACTCCACGTAAAAAGACCAGCTCGATCCAACAATGATGAATCGAAAATGCAAATTAAATATTAACCGGACCAAAACATTTAAAAATCATAATATGGATCCCACTTGTAAAGTTATTACTTTTTTCGTTTGTCGAGAAGTGGGGAAGCCTTAGCAGGGCCTATTTCAAAAGTCTAATGATGTTTGCAGAATTTTGTGCCATCATAAGATACGATTCAACCAGAGAATGAGGCAGTAATACATGAAGATGCAGATAACCATGTGGTCATTTTTCATTCTTCTGACGGGGCTGCTTTCTAAAGAAACAACACAAGTTTCAGCTATAAGAATATGGTCATCATCAGCAATATTATCTTCACAAAGACCTGGATGCCCAGAACGATGTGGCAACGTAACCATTCCTTTTCCATTTGGAATAGGAAAAAAGTGTTACTTCAATGAAGCATTTGAAGTGAGCTGCGATAACAATACTGCTTTTAGTCATGGTAATGGTTTGCCTGTGCAACACATATCAATGGACTCCATCACTCTTTATATTACTTTTACTCCTTTCCTCTACAACAAATCATCTGGAAAGAACATTTACAATGATTATCTTCAAGCAACCAGTAACGAGTATTTCAGTATTTCCAACAAGAACAACTTAGTAGCCATTGGGTGTGACATTTATGCTTATGCCAAAGATTTAGACACCGGTAGTGGAGGCAGCATTGTAAGTCAATGTGCTTCTTTCTGTGGCAACTCCACTTATAATGTTTCATCATCTTATTGCACTGGGAATAACGGTTGTTGTCAGTCTGAATTATCAAAAATAGTACCAAGAGACTTCAATATGTACATACAAACAATGAACACGGCGGAAACATCTTGGACATCTAGCAATTGCACCTATTACTTAATTGTGGAAAAGGGCAGTTCCGAGTTTGACTTCACTCAGTTACGTGGTAAGTGCAAAGAAGATGATCATTATGAAGGAAGGATGGCGCTGGACTGGGTAATTGGCAATCTTAGTTGCAACAAAGCCACAAGAATGCCAAAATATGCATGTACAAAGAATAGTAGGTGCATCGATGATACTACTAGACCTGCTGGGGGATACCGATGCGATTGCTCTTCTGGTTATGAAGGCAACCCTTACCTCCTTCATGGATGCCAAGGTACTAATCCCTGGTCAGTTTCTCTTTTTGTTTTTGCGATTTAACTTGTGTATACGTATCTTATTTTCGTTTTTAGTCTGTTTCAACAAGGAGCTTCATGTTTTTCTATATTTAGTAAGTTTTTAATTCCTATATTCTCATATGTTATGCTTGATAAGACTCCCTTATAGGAATGCCATGGAATCTCTAAGATCACAGGATTTAAAGTACTTTTAGGGGTCATTCAATACAAAGATTAATAATGCAGAGATTAGTAATCTATAGATTAATAATACAGAGATTATTTTTTATCTGGTTCATTGCTTTCCACCTATTTTTGTGTAAACCTCTACAAAAAGCTTCTTTCCAATTGTACCCTTGAATTATTATACAATTTTCTATTACATGTAATTGGGTCAAGGGCCTTCTAACTAGCTAGGAAAAGAACAATTTTTTGTCGCCGTGTTTGCTATTTTCTCACTTGAATTATTTGAGGGTAAATAATTGTCATTCTAATAAAATTTTTTGAGAATAATTGTCATTCTAATAAATTGATCACTCACAAATCGTTAATTTTTAATTCAAAAAAGATAGACCATCTACTTTCAAAACCGAAAAGACGGTAAACAATACTAAAATATCGAATAAACCATCTATTTTTACACACAAAATGGCAAGTTATAGTTTTAATATGTATGCAATTTTATAAATTGTTCAAAATACAAATAATCAAAAAACCACATATATATCAATAAATAATACATTCAATTAAGATCACAAATGTCACGTGGCCATATATTTGTCTTTTCAATTAGTAAATGTTGAACAACTCACATTTCAAATATTGTATTGATTTAATGATTTGTATTAGATTTATTTAGCAACAAACAACTACTCTCTAAATAATAAAATTTGTAAGCTAATTTTATTTAAATAAATTTACTAGTACAAATATAAAAACATAAAATCAAGAAAGTAAACAAAAATGATTAAAAGGATTTGACGGGTATTTTTGTCTTTACATATATTGATCCATGGTATTAAATCCTATGTATTATTAGTACCACCAAATGGAAGGTATTAGTTATACACCCTATAATAATACCATATAACATGTATAACTAATACATGCATTAATTATATATAGGCCCAAAATTCCCACCAAACATAGTACTATATAATACTATACATAATACACGAACTATTTTTCCTAATACAATCTACCCAGTGTTCAGGAAAGCGAGCGCTTCAGTTGGCTGAAGCGAGGCATGTGAAAAGAAGCGACCACTTCTGGGCTTGAAGCGCGATGCGACCAGAAGTGGTGAAGCGAGAAAAGCAATGCTTTTATTTTTTCTAAGTAATAAGTGATCGATTTTAAAGAATAAAAATAGGCATGACTTACCTAGTTCTTCCTCTTCTTCTTCTTACTACTACCACTACTACAACTAGCCTAGGATATTTCTTCTTTTTTTTCCACTTTGTTCGTTATTCTATTTTCCTTTGCCCTGTTTAGCTTTGATTATTTAAATTATATGTTGTTTAATTTTTTTCCTCACAGTGATTAAAATATACATCGCCAAATTGTTTTGTTTCTTAACAATGACTAAAATGTTGTTGAATTTTTTCTTAATAGTGATAAAAATATAATGTTGATTAGTTTTCTTAAATCTTATCTGCGATTAAAAATGGCTAGCCCAACATGAAAATATGGGGGAAAAAGTGAGACCAATAGGACAACAATTGTATGTCTGTTTTCTAGTATTTTAATATGAATTTTTGCTTATATATTTTGTCTATTTATTTTGGTCTTTTTTTCTTTTAAATTGTGCTTCACTTCAATGAAGCGAGCGCTTCGCTTCACGCTTCACGCTTCACGCTTCACGCTTCACGCTTCACTTAAAGCATGAAGCAGGGCCTTGTTGCTTTTTACTGCTTTGCACTCCCCTAAACACTGAATATACCAAACGACCCCTTAGTGTGTTATAGGCACCTTTTGTTCAACACAAGATCCAAAAGTATTCTTTAGGTTTTTAAATTTAGTGCAAAATCAAACTAAGACATAAAATGAAACAAAGAGAGTAACAATATAACAATATCCCACTGTACCCCTTTATTTTAACTTGTTTTTAGCATGTAACATGACTTATATATTTTCTAAGTTACTAATGTCAGTTTTTATAATGACTTCTTGTTAATTTTCACAGACATCGATGAGTGTGCCAGTCCAAAAACGAATCCTTGTCCCAACAATACTCGCTGTGTTAATACTCTTGGCACTTACCATTGTGACTCAAATAATGTGAGACATATGCTAGCTAAACAACTCTCCATCGGTATTGTATAACTCTCTTCTTTGTCTTCTTTTTTCTCCTCTTGTTTCTTTGTTAGATTAACTTAAGCTTTCTATAAATTTTTATTTGACACAAATTACTCCTTTGAACTGTCCCAACAAATGATTCATAATCCTATTCATGTTTATTCTAGCTAACTGCTCTTTAGAAAATTAGAAGTTCAACTTAATATATGCTTTAAAACTACAAAGGGGCCTGGATAAGCATTTAAAGCTCTTTCTCTTAGATTCTCAAAATGAATTTATGCTTGTTTTAGATGAAATTGGTTTGCTCACAAGCAGGTATTGGAGCAGCAATTATTTTTGTGATCCTGGTAGCAGTTTGTCTTTGGCTATGCAAATGGCTCCGGAAGAGGGAAGAAAACAAAGCTAAGCAAAAGTATTTCAAGAGGAATGGTGGATTGCTTTTGCGACAACGTATTTCCTTAAATGGAGAAAGTAGTGGTGGCTCTTTGCCAAAGCTCTTTTTGAAGGAGGAGTTGGAGAAAGCAACAGACAATTTCAATGAAATTCGAATTCTTGGTAAAGGAGGGGCTGGGACTGTTTACAAAGGAATGTTATCAGATGGAAGCATTGTAGCTGTGAAGAAGTCCAATGCAGTGGATAAAGATCAAATTGGACAGTTTATAAATGAGATACTCATACTCTCCCAAATAAATCACAGACACATTGTCAAGGTACTGTTGATTTTTGTACTAGGCTCCTGCTACCATTTTATTATGAATGGAAGAAGAGAGCAACACAATTCGACGATAGAGAAATTTATAATGCCTAAAGAGGATTGAAGAGCGAACTTATAATATTAGAAAGACTCCTATACTCTTACAAAATAACACACTAGACTTGCACAGTGGCGGAGCCAGACATTTTATGAAGGGTGTGCAAAATTTTAAAAAGTAACCAACAAAATATTTAGTGAGTTTTGACTAACAAAAAATGATGTTAAAAACTTAAAGTTAGCAAGAATCGAACCTAGCACTTGATCACACTTTTAACATTTAAGTTTACGGTTTACAACAGGTACTTGGTTGTTGCTTAGAAACTCAAGTCCCATTATTAGTTTATGAGTACATCTCGAATGGAACCTTGTCATCCCATGTTCATGGAAACCTCAGTCACAGTTCTAACCCTTAATAAATTGATCACTCACAAATCGTCAATTTTTAATTCAAAAAAGATAGACCATCTACTTTCAAAACCGAAAAGACGGTAAACAATACTAAAATATCGAATAAACCATCTATTTTTACACACAAAATGGCAAGTTATAGTTTTAATATGTATGTAATTTTATAAATTGTTCAAAATACAAATAATCATAAAACCACATATATATCAATAAGTAATACATTCAATTAAGATCATAAATGTCATGTGGCCATATATTTTGCCTTTTGAATTAGTAAATGTTGAACAACTCACATTTCAAATATTGTATTGATTTAATGATTTGTATTAGATTTATTTAGCAACAAACAACTCTCTCTAAATAATAAAATTTGTAAGCTAATTTATTTAAATAAATTTACTAGTACAAATATAAAACATAAAATCAAGAAAGTAAACAAAAATGATTAAAAGGATTTGACGGGTATTTTTGTCTTTACATATAATGAACCATGGTATTAAATCCTATGTATTAATACCACCAAATGGAAGGTATTAGTTATACACCCTATAATAATACCATATAACATGTATAACTAATACATGCATTAATTATAAATAGGCCCAAAATTCCCACCAAACATAGTACTATATAATACTATACATAATACATGAACTATTTTTCCTAATACAATCTACCCAGTGTTCAGGAAAGCGAGCGCTTCATTGCTTTAAGCGGTGAAGCGAGGGTTCAGCGCTTCAGTTGGCTGAAGCGAGGCATGTGAAAAGAAGCGACCGCTTCTAGGCTTGAAGCGCAATGCGACCAGAAGCGGTGAAGCGAGAAAAGCAACGCTTTTATTTTTTCTAAGTAATAAGTGATCGATTTTAAAGAATAAAAATAGGCATGACTTACCTAGTTCTTCCTCTTCTTCTTCTTACTACTACTACTACTACAACTAGCCTAGGATATTTTTATTTTTTTTCCACTTTGTTCGTTATTCTGTTTTCCTTTGCCCTGTTTAGCTTTGATTATTTAAATTATATGTTGCTTAATTTTTTTCCTCACAGTGATTAAAATATACATCGCTAAATTGTTTTGTTTCTTAACAATGACTAAAATGTTGTTGAATTTTTTCTTAATAGTGATAAAAATATAATGTTGATTAGTTTTCTTAAATCTTATCCGCGATTAAAAATGGCTGGCCCAACATGAAAATATGGGAAAAAAGTGAGACCAATAGGACAACAATTGTATGTCTGTTTTCTAGTATTTTAATATGAATTTTTGCTTATAAATTTTGTCTATTTATTTTGGTCTTTTTTCTTTTAAATTGTGCTTCACTTCAATGAAGCGAGTGCTTCGCTTCACGCTTCGCTTAAAGCATGAAGTGGGGCCTTGTCGCTTTTTACCGCTTTGCGCTCCCCTAAACACTGAATCTACCAAATGACCCCTTAGTGTGTTATAGGCACCTTTTGTTCAACACAAGATCCAAAAGTATTCTTTAGGTTTTTAAATTTAGTGCAAAATCAAACTAAGACATAAAATGAAACAAAGAGAGTAACAATATAACAATATCCCACTGTACCCCTTTATTTTAACTTGTTTTTAGCATGTAACATGACTTATTTTCTAAGTTACTAATGTCAGTTTTTATGATGACTTCTTGTTAATTTTCACAGACATCGATGAGTGTGCCAGTCCAAAAAGGAATCCTTGTCCCAACAATACTCGCTGTGTTAATACTCTTGGCACTTACCATTGTGACTCAAATAATGTGAGACATATGCTAGCTAAACAACTCTCCATCGGTATTGTATAACTCTCTTCTTTGTCTTCTTTTTTCTCCTCTTGTTTCTTTGTTAGATTAACTTAAGCTTTCTATAAATTTTTATTTGACACAAATTACTCCTTTTGAACTGTCCCAACAAATGATTCATAATCCTATTCATGTTTATTCTAGCTAACTGCTCTTTAGAAACTTAGAAGTTCAACTTAATATATGCTTTAAAATTACAAAGGGGCCTGGATAAGCATTTAAAGCTCTTTCTCTTAGATTCTCAAAATGAATTTATGCTTGTTTTAGATGAAATTGGTTTGCTCACAAGCAGGTATTGGAGCAGCAATTATTTTTGTGATCCTGGTAGCAGTTTGTCTTTGGCTATGCAAATGGCTCCGGAAGAGGGAAGAAAACAAAGCTAAGCAAAAGTATTTCAAGAGGAATGGTGGATTGCTTTTGCGACAACGTATTTCCTTAAATGGAGAAAGTAGTGGTGGCTCTTTGCCAAAGCTCTTTTTGAAGGAGGAGTTGGAGAAAGCAACAGACAATTTCAATGAAATTCGAATTCTTGGTAAAGGAGGGGCTGGGACTGTTTACAAAGGAATGTTATCAGATGGAAGCATTGTAGCTGTGAAGAAGTCCAATGCAGTGGATAAAGATCAAATTGGACAGTTTATAAATGAGATACTCATACTCTCCCAAATAAATCACAGACACATTGTCAAGGTACTGTTGATTTTTGTACTAGGCTCCTGCTACCATTTTATTATGAATGGAAGAAGAGAGCAACACAATTCGACGATAGAGAAATTTATAATGCCTAAAGAGGATTGAAGAGAGAACTTATAATATTAGAAAGATTCCTATACTCTTACAAAATAACACACTGAACTTATAATATTAGAAAGACTCCTATACTCTTACAAAATAACACACTAGACTTACACACACACGCAGTCGCACACACTGAGCTACTACATCAACTCGTGTTCCTATTCGCTTCAACCATAATAAGCGAACAGTTTAGGATAACTCATTAGTCACTCATGAACCAAAGATAACTCAAAATACAATTGAACCTAGCACTTGATCACACTTTTAACATTTAAGTTTACTGTTTACAACAGGTACTTGGTTGTTGCTTAGAAACTCAAGTCCCATTATTAGTTTATGAGTACATCTCGAATGGAACCTTGTCATCCCATATTCATGGAAACCTCAGTCACAGTTCTAACCCTTCTGTCTCAAAGTCTGAGTTGGATGATCAGATTCTTCCGCACCCAGCAATAATATTATCGTGGGATCATCGGGTGCGAATTGCTGCAGAAATAGCAGGGGCACTATCTTACATGCACTCATGTGCTTCTACTCCCATTCTTCACAGAGATATAAAATCAAGCAACATATTACTAGACGAAAATTTTAGAGCAGTGGTTTCTGATTTTGGACTATCGAGATTGTTGTCTGTTGACAAGACTCATTTAACAACAATGGTAGGGGGTACATTTGGTTACATAGATCCAGAATACTTCCGCTCAGGTCAACTTACAGACAAATGTGATGTCTATGCCTTCGGTGTAATTCTTGCAGAGCTTCTAACAAGTCAAAGAGTTGTCACTTCAAACCAACCAGAAGATCCAGGTTTGGCTTTCCGTTTCACATTAGCATTGAAAGAAAATCGTATAATTGAGATTGTAGACCCTGAAATTGTAAAAGAAGTTGAGGATGAACATGTGATTCCTGCTGTGGCCAAACTTGCCAAGAGATGCTTAAATTTTAATGCAAGGAGAAGGCCATCCATGAAGGAGGTGGCAGCTGAACTTGAACAACAAGGAAAAATGAGGCAAGATATGCCTCATACTGAGAGTTTTAAAGATAACATTTCACCAAAAAGTGAAAGTAGTCATACTTCTGATTGTTCCGAAGAAGATAATCAGAACTCAGTGTCTCACAAGTCACAATGAAATACATTATGACAGAAAAGCAAGTTTGTAACTTCTATAACTTCAACTTTTATCTTTTGTAATTGTAATGTCGAAGTAATTGCATGTATGGACACAATCAAATGAAGATTAGCATGATTTGCATTAATATTTAAGTCGTATATATGATGAAATATTTTGTTATGATTTTATTTTATTTTCCTTTATAATAGGATTTGTTCATGGGGTTTGATTTGATTTTCATCAAAAGCAAAACTAGACCAACTATATAGCTTTTTTGGTTTGGCTTTTTTTATTTATTTGATGATCATGGTGTCCAGGCTAGCTCTCGTGCACCTCGACTAATTCTATGGGATACCTGCCACCTCCCACCAGCAATAGGGATTAGGTAATTCTGTCTACCAAAGCTAGGACTGATGGAAAGAATCACCTAGTGTTTTTTGTTTCCAGTGAGTTTTGAACCTGGGACCTCATAGTTCTCAACTACTTTATTGACCACTAGGCCACACCTTGGGTGCTCTTTGGTTTGGTTTTTTCTTGGCAAATAAAATTAAAATCCAGTTCATTCAATCTATCAGAGTTATGGACAAACTTTTCCATATGATAATGTATGTTACTTATAATGTTTAGCAAGATTTGCACTAATATGAAAGAATTTATGATATATGAAATATTCTTATGTGAGAAATTTTCTCCATAGTAGATGATAATTATTCCCTTTCATTAAGCTAAGTTACATCAATATATACTTTTAAGCCTTGCCAATTTTTTTAAATTATACTAAATAAACAAATGAATCCCATTTTTTTTCTATATAAACGTAAAACTGAAAATGAAACCTTAACAATAATATGTTTCTCTACTTCTATTGAGGCATAATAGTTTAAGATCCCCCTGAATTTGATACCTACAGCTGAACTGTTTTTTGGTAGAGTTTTATTTTTTTTATTTTTTTTTATTTTTGTATATTTTTATTTTTTACACTCGTAGACAGAAAAAGAAGAAATACACAGCTGAAACAAATCATCATTGCATCTAAAAAGAAATACATAGTTGAAAAGTTCATTATTTTGGCTAACTATTTTTATTTGGTGAAAAATAATGGAGCTCTAGAAATTTGTTTTATAGATTTTCCCCGAAAAAGAAAAAGTACACAGATGAAATAAATAGTTGTTGGTCTCTTAATAAGAAATAGAAAGAAAATTTACCCCTTTTTTTTGTAAGTATAAAGAAAGTTTACACTTGGAACTCCATTATTTTGACTAAAACCTTTTAAGTGGCTAAAATAATAGAACTTCAGTGAAGTCTCTTTTATAGACTTGAATTGAAAAAAATGAATATATGGTAAGATATGTGTGGTTTATTAAGAAGATGTAAGAAGAAATATACAATTTTGAACAAATAAACTATTGTATATGATATGACTATGGCAATTCACCGTTGCAAGATACCTCACTTGGAAGTGATTTTTCAACTTTTTCTTCACTCTCACGTGCCTAAAAGAGAGTGTATCCATGCTCTTTGCCATGTCAGTGTTTAGCAAGTGAAGGCTATTAAAAATACCAAGTTTAGGGGGGATAGTAGGACCAACAGTAGTTCGAGTGTACACCGAACAAATGGTGTCAATTTCAAAGTGGTCCCAAATTTTATTTTTTTGTTGTTGTTGTTGTTGATAAAGATAATGTAAGGGTGGTCGTGAACCATTAAGCCCTTTTTAAGAACTATTGATAAAACAATATCAAATAACAATTAGTTTAATAAATCTTCGCTTGTGAAAATGAAAGACAGATTTGAAGTACTTAAACAATACTTGCTAAGAAAGTGATCATACACGTTATACCCACGCATTTAACTAAACAATAATGAATCCTTTATTATAATTACTTCCAAAATGACATTTATTTTTATTATAGTCTTCTATAAAAATAAATGTCGTTTTGGTTCATCTTTTTCCAGTATATTATCAAACCAAATACATGTCTCTCTTTTTAGTTGGTTTGATTCATTTTTCAGTTCAATTTTGATCGGCTTTTCAGTTTTTCTTGAACAGCCTTACTTTGTTATATTGTTGGTGCTTGCTTTAAGATAAAAAAGATAGCAGAGAAATTATTTTAACCTTCCAATGTAACTTTTGAAATTAGACTATATGAGTTAGAGTAAAGTCAACACAAAGTAACCATGAAAAGGTTTCAGAATTACCAGTGGACAAATTGTGCAGAAAACTAATTTATGATTCAAACGAAGTTCATGCTATTATTTATTAAAGTAATATGTTGAGGTGATACTTTATCAAGGTATCAAGTTAGTCGCAAGGATTATCAATTGAGTTTAACTAATGTGTAGACCACTCATATTTTAAGTTGTATCTATTAACATAAAACATGTGCATTCAATTTATGAAACTTTTATTAGGGTGACAGTTAGAGAGGTGTTGGGTATCTCGAGAGGCCGTTCTGGTGGGCATAGAGTGGACTGGTGGTGGAATGGAGAAGTACAAGGGAAATTGGACCCAAAGAAGTTGGCTTATGCGAAGTTGGTGGAGAGTAAGACAAGAAGGAGAAGTGGACGAATAGGGAGAAGTATAAGCTAAGATGGTTTAAAAGGAGACAGAGTTAGCGGTTACTACAGCAAAAATGAGCGCTTGTACGTAAAATTAGCGAACACAAATGAGGATAAGAAGTTATACAAGTTAGCTAAGGCTAGAGAGAGGAGGGCCTGTGACCTTGACCAAGTGAAGTGTATCAAGGATGATGATGACAAAGTACTGGTAGAGGAGGTACTCATTAGTTAAGGCATTGTGCTAGGAGAGTTGGAGCACTTAGAGAGGCGTCGTGAATAGTGATTATGTTTATTCTAGGCATATAAAAGTTGAGGAGGTTAAGGTTGATATTCCTAAGTTGCGTAAGGGTAGAATGACTGGCAGACGAAGTTTAGGTGGATTTTTGGAAGAGCATAGGCAGGGCAGGTATGGAGTGGCTTACTGAGTTGTTTAGTGTTGTTTTCAAGATGACGAAGATGCCCGATGCATGGAGATGGGGTATGATTATTTGTACAAGAATAAGGGTGATATTCAAAATTGCAACAACAATAGGGGTATCAAACTGCTAAGCCAGACTATGAAGGTATGAGAGAGGGTGGTGGAGATGAGAGTGAGGAGGATCGTGACAATTTTTGAGAACCAATTTGGATTTATGTTAGGATGCTCGACTACAGAATCCATTCATCTCGTAAGGAGACTGACGGAGCAGTATAGGGATAGGAAGAATGACTTGCATTGGTATTCATCGACCTAGAAAAGGCTTACAACAAAGTCCCCAGGGAGGTTCTATGGAGATGTTTAGAGGCTAGAGGTATACCTATGGGCCGTGGCGTACATTAAGTCGATTAAGGACATGTACAATGGAGCCAAGATTCAAGTTAGGGCAGTGAGAGGAGACTCAAAACACTTTCCCATGTTAATAGGGTTGCACCAAGGATCAACTCTTAGCCCGTTTCCATGTGCCTTGGTGATGGATGTATTGACGCGACAAATTCAAGCTGAGGTGTCAAGGTGTATGTTATTTGCGGATGACGTAGTTTTGATTGACGAGACTCACGAGGAAACTAATGCTAAGTTGGAGGTTGGAGACAGACCCCTAGAGCCTAAAGGGTTCAAAGTTAAGCAAAACCTAGACTGAATACTTAAGAGTGCAAATTCAGTGTGATCATAACCACGTGTCTACATGAAGTTTCAGTTAACCAGAAACATCTCAATGATAGACATTCTAAATCAGAAAGTGCAATGCCATAGTCAGAGTGAACTATCTAACCATTTTGAATCAACATGACAGTGAAATATCCTTCACAAAGGTAAAGAATTCATTCAGACACTTAAACAAACACCTTACAGGCATCCATTTTCCCTGATTGCCTTAATAACCTCAGGAAGTCGAATTCCACCCCCACCCCACCCCACTATCACCATTACCCGTCAACATCAAATCACACAGAGTCAACCCACAAATTCAGACTTGGAGTGAAATTAAAAAGACAAGTGTGAAGAAATTTCATACCTGGAACCATTGAAGAAACAGCTGCAGATGTGTCTTAAGTCATTCTTGTTTACTTTTTATTGTCATATTACTATCATTTTGTAGGGTATTTGGATGATAGCTTCATTGGTTGGGATAATCATATTTGGATGTGCTTATAGTGATGGATTCAGTTTGTAAATCTGGTTTGTACATTGCATTAACTCAACTCATCATGATTCTTGAATCACTTTGTTGATTATTTCTTTTTCAATTTGCTTTGATATGTTTTTTTTTTGGAGTATGGCTCTCTAGTTAGCTAGCAATCGTCCACATTGAGTTATTGGATACTTGACTCACGTGCCACTAATCACATGATCGGATAATATGAGATTAGTTTCTAATTCTTATATCCATTAGTTACTTTGTCTAATAGCTCTATTGCTCATGTCAATGATACATTCTACATATCTTTTTTACTTTCTTAAAATCCGTAGGACCGTTAAAACCAACCAAACAAATTGAAATTGAGAGGGAGCACTTAAATTCTATGGTTTATGATGGAAATAATTCATGTTATGAGTCATATATTGTTGGAAATAATTACACTATTTATCTTCTTGAAATTTTAAATGGATAATATATGACTACTATTTACAATATTTGATTCCTACCATAAAGATTATAGATATCTAAAAAGATAAAACTGAATTAGCAAAATCCTAGTTGAGTTTAAATTACTTATCCTATAGTTCAAAATAGAAAAAGGTGTCTTATTATAAGCATCATGTTTATTCATGGACGGGCGGAGCCAAGTAGGGCAAGGGGTTCTATTTTTTTTTTATATCTATATATAGTAGATGTTGAATTCCTTTCGGCTTAATTACGTGTTTACTCCTTGCTCTTTTCCACTCACTCACAATCAGGCCACAACTCATCACTGTAATATTGGCAAAAATATTGTTCTAATTGATTAGTCAAATACAAACTATTACTCTCTCAAAATATTTTTCCGATAATTACTTCAGATTAATAAACAGATTTTAAACTGTGTATGCTCTTGTTTCTAAAGATTTTAACTACCAGATTTTTTGTCCTTTAAATCTTTTTAGAACCACAAAATGTGCTCACAAAAAGTATGTCAGCACAAAAAAATAGGGACCCAATAGGCTATTGAGTACAACAATACTACTTTATGCTAAAACCCTTTAATACCAATAATTAAAACTGGTCGTTATTGACTTTTAGCATTTATGGAGTGCCAAATCCAAAATTTAAAATTTATTAGTTTCTACAACAACTTCAAGTAATATAATAGTAATGAAATTTGAGTTCATAGTTAAATACAACTTCAAGTAATATACTAATAAAAATTAAGTTCATAGTTAAATATTTGTAGACATTTAGAAGAATCATTAATATAAATAATTGATTCCTGTGAACACGTATGTTATATTTTGAATCTAGTGAATTGAGCCAATAATGGAGGGGACAATCGACCATTATATAGAATGGACTATAGTAAGACTTGTAGGGACTAGTGTAGCCACCACACAAAATAATCAAAAAGCTGTAAAATAAAAGAAAATTTATACATCAATGTTACTATACATCTTAATCACATACTATTAGCTTTACATAAAATAAAGAAGACTCACTGTATATCATAATCAGAGACGACTCACTATATATCATAATCACATATTAGCTCGACATAAAGTAAAGAAAGCTTATGCATCAATATAATGTACTATATATCATAATCATATATTAGCTCGACGTAAAATAAAGAAGACTTCTGCATCAATCACTATATATATAATCACATATTAGCTCACTATAAAGTGAAGAAGACTTTTGCATCAATGTCTATATATCATAATCACATATTAGCAAACTATAAATAAATGAAGACTTATGCATCAATGCACTAAATATCATAATCGTGTATTAGCTTGCCGATAGTAAAGAGGACTAAAGCATCAATGTACAATCATAATCACATATTAGCTTAATTTTATTGATGGCTTGAAGACAAAGCCGTCTATTTCTTAAAACAAAATTTTGCAGCTACAATCACGATCTCAACGACAACAACATAAGCATATAATCTCACAAGTGGGGTTTGAGGAGGGTGGGGTGTACGCAACCTCACCCTACCTTGTGAAGTTAGAGAGATTGTTTCCAACAGATACCTCGGCTCAAGTAAAACATATCAAATGAGGCATGGAAAGGGAAACAGTAGATACAATCACTATCTCCACTATTCAAATTAAGAATAGGACGTTAGAAACTCCACATAAAAAGACCAGATCGATCCAACAATGATGAATCGAAAATGCAAATTAAATTTAACTGAAAGTACAAAAAATCTGCAGATAAAAGGAAATTTTCTCATATGATCTTCTCCCTCTAGTCTCTCTTCTAGTATCACAAACAGACCAAACCTAAAATTAGATCTTTAAACGATATAAAACATGAGTAATGAGCCATAAAAAGATAGGTTTGATCCAAATAACTTTTCTCATTCACATAGGATGAAAAACCAAACAAAAAATACAAAAAAGATAAGTGAAGAGAAACCATCCACACACATCCACTAGATAGTGAATGTATGTACCAAATCAGTCATTAAGATGCTGGACCAAAACATTTAAAAATCACAATATGGATCCCACTTGTAAAGTTATTACTTTTTTCGTTTGTCGAGAAGTGGGGAAGCCTTAGCAGGTCCTATTTCAAAAGGATAATGATGTTTGCAGAATTTTGTGCCATCATACGATATGATTCAACCAGAGAATGAGGCAGTAATACATACCAGTATACATGAAGATGCAGATAACCATGTGGTCATTTTTCATTCTTCTGACGGGGCTTCTTTCTAAAGAAAAAACACAAGTTTCAGCTATAAGAATAGGGTCATCATCAGCAATATTATCTTCACAAAGGCCTGGCTGTCCAGAAAGATGTGGCAACGTAACCATTCCTTTTCCATTTGGAATAGGAAAAGAGTGTTACTTCAATGAAGAATTTGAAGTGAGCTGCGATAACAACACTGCTTTGAGTAATGATATGTATGTGCAATACATATCAAAGGACTCCATCACGGTTGATAATGATTTTTTATCGCACCCCTACAACAAATCATCTGGAATGAACATTTACAGTGATGCATTTATTAAAGGAACTAGCGACGAGTATTTCAGTTTTTCCAACAAGAACAAGTTTATAGCCATTGGGTGTGATGTTTATGCTAATGTCAAAGATTCAGACACTGGTAGCAGTGTAAGTGGATGTGCTTCTTACTGTGACGACTCCACTAATAATGTTTCATCCTCTTCAGCTTCATCATCATATTGCACTGGGAATAACGGTTGTTGTCAGTCTGAATTTTCAAAAACAATACCAAGAGAGTTCACCATGTCCACACAAACAATGAACACGGAGGACACATCGTGGAGATCTAGCAATTGCACCTATTACTTACTTATAGAAAAGGGCAGTTCTGAGTCTGACTTCACTCAGTTACGTGGTAAGTGCAAAGAAAATCATTATTTAAAAGGAAGGATGGTGATGGACTGGGTGATTGGAAATGTTAGTTGCGACAAAGCCATGAGCAGGCCAAAAGATTATGCATGTAGAAATAACAGTAGGTGTGTCAATGACACTTCTAGACCTGCTGGGGGGTACCGATGTGAATGCTCTCGTGGTTATCAAGGCAACCCTTACCTCCTTCATGGATGCCAAGGTACTAATTACCCTGTTCATTTCTCTTTTTTTGTTTTTGTGATTTAACTTGTGTATATTACTACCTCCGTTTTAGCATACGTATCCTATTTTCGTTTTTAGTTTGTTTCAACAAGGAACTTCATGTTTTTCTATATTTAGTAAGTTTTTAATTCCTATATTCTCATATGTTACGCTTAATAAGACTCCCTTATAGGAATGACATGGAATCTCCAAGATCACATGATTTAAATTACTTTTAGGGGTCGTTCAATACAAAGATTAATAACGCAAAGATTAGTAATTTAGAGATTAATAATGCATGGATTATTTTTTATCAAGTGTTTGGTTCATTGCTTCCCACCTACTTTTGTGCAAACCTCGACTAAAAGTTTCTTTCCAATTGTACCCTTGAATTATTATAGAATTTTCTATTTCATGTAATTGGGACAAGGGCCTTCTAACTAGCTAGGAAAAGAACAATTTTTTGTCGCCATGCTTGCTATTTTCTCACTTGAATTATTTGAGGGTAAATAATTGTCATTTTAATAAATTGATCACTCACAAATCGTCAATTTTTAATTCAAAAAAGATAGACCATCTACTTTCAAAACCGAAAAGACGGTAAACAATACTAAAATATCGAATAAACCATCTATTTTTACACACAAAATGGCAAGTTATAGTTTTAATATGTATGTAATTTTATAAATTGTTCAAAATACAAATAATCATAAAACCACATATATATCAATAAGTAATACATTCAATTAAGATCATAAATGTCATGTGGCCATATATTTTGCCTTTTGAATTAGTAAATGTTGAACAACTCACATTTCAAATATTGTATTGATTTAATGATTTGTATTAGATTTATTTAGCAACAAACAACTCTCTCTAAATAATAAAATTTGTAAGCTAATTTATTTAAATAAATTTACTAGTACAAATATAAAACATAAAATCAAGAAAGTAAACAAAAATGATTAAAAGGATTTGACGGGTATTTTTGTCTTTACATATAATGAACCATGGTATTAAATCCTATGTATTAATACCACCAAATGGAAGGTATTAGTTATACACCCTATAATAATACCATATAACATGTATAACTAATACATGCATTAATTATAAATAGGCCCAAAATTCCCACCAAACATAGTACTATATAATACTATACATAATACATGAACTATTTTTCCTAATACAATCTACCCAGTGTTCAGGAAAGCGAGCGCTTCA
>NW_006239221.1:799028-806094 GCF_000226075.1 Solanum tuberosum
TGCCAATTTTTTTAAATTATACTAAATAAACAAATGAATCCCATTTTTTTTCTATATAAACGTAAAACTTAAAATGAAACCTTAACAATAATATGTTTCTCTACTTCTATTAAGGCATAATAGTTTAAGATCCCCCTGAATTTGATACCTACAGCTGAAATGTTTTTTGGTAGAGTTTTGTTTTATTTTATTTATTTTATTTTTGTAAATTTTTATTTTTTACACTTGTTGACAGAAAAAGAAGAAATACACAGCTGAAACAAATCATCATTGCATCTAAAAAGAAATACATAGTTGGAAAGTTCATTATTTTGGCTAACTATTTTTATTTGGTTAAAAATAATGGAGCTCTAGCAATTTCTTTTATAGATTTTTCCCGAAAAAGAAAAAAGTACACAGATGAAATAAATAGTTGTAGGTCTCTTAATAAGAAATAGAAAGAAAATTTACTCATTTTTTTTTAAGTATAAAGAAAGTTTACATTTGGAACTTCAGTATTTTGACTAAAACCTTTTAAGTGGCTAAAATAATAGAACTTCAGTGAAGTCTCTTTTATAGACTTGAATTGAAAAAAATGAATATATGGTAAGATATGTGTGGTTTATTAAGAAGATGTAAGAAGAAATATACAATTTTGAACAAATAAACTATTGTATCCATGCTCTTTGCCATAACAGTGTTTAGCAAGTGAAGGCTATTAAAAATACCAAGTTTAGGGGGGATAAGTAGGACCAACAGTAGTTCGGGTGTACACCAAACAATTGATAAAACAATAATGAATCCTTTTGTTGTTGTTGATAAAGATAATGTAAGGGTGGTCCCGAACCATTAAGCCTTTTTTAAGAACTATTGATAAAACAATATCAAATAACAATTAGTTTAATAAATCTTCGCTTGTGAAAATGAAAGACAGATTTGAAGTACTTAAACAATACTTGCTAAGAAAGTGATCATACACGTTATACCCACACATTTAATTAAACAATAATGAATCCTTTATTATAATCACTTCCAAAACGACATTTATTTTTATTATAGTCTTCTATTAAAATAAATGTCGTTTTGGTTCGTCTTTTTCCAGTATAATACCAAACCAAATACATGTCTCTCTTTTTAGTTGGTTTGATTCATTTTTCAGTTCAATTTTGATCGGCTTTTCAGTTTTTCTTGAACAGCCTTACTTTGTTATATTGTTGGTGCTTGCTTTAAGATAAAAAAGATAGCAGAGAAATTATTTTAACCTTCCAATGTAACTTTTGAAATTAGACTATATGAGTTAGAGTAAAGTCAACACAAAGTAACCATGAAAAGGTTTCAGAATTACCAGTGGACAAATTGTGCAGAAAACTAATTTATGATTCAAACGAAGTTCATGCTATTATTTATTAAAGTAATATGTTGAGGTGATACTTTATCAAGGTATCAAGTTAGTCGCAAGGATTATCAATTGAGTTTAACTAAAGTGTATACCACACATATTTTAAGTTGTATCTATTAACATAAAACATGTGCAATCAATTTATGAAACTATTATTAGGGTGACAGTTAGAGAGGTGTTGGGTGTCTCGAGAGGCCGTTCTGGTGGGCATAGAGTGGACTGGTGGTGGAATGGAGAAGTACAAGGGAAATTGGACCCAAAGAAGCTGGCTTATGCGAAGTTGGTGGAGAGTAAGACAAGAAGGAGAAGTGGAAGAATAGGGAGAAGTATAAGCTAAGATGGTTTAAAAGGAAACAGAGTTAGCGGTTACTACAGCAAAAATGAGCGCTTGTACGTAAAATTAGCGAACACAAATGAGGATAAGAAGTTATACAAGTTAGCTAAAGCTAGAGAGAGGTGGGCCCGTGACCTTGACCAAGTGAAGTGCATCAAGGATGAGGATGACAAAGTACTGGTAGAGGAGGTACTCATTAGTTAAGGCATTGTGCTAGGGGATTTGGAGCACTTAGAGAGGCGTCGTGAATAGTGATTATGTTTATTCTAGGCGTATAAAAGTTGAGGAGGTTAAGGTTGATATTCATAAGTTGCGTAAGGGTAGAGTGACTGGCAAACGAAGTTTAGGTGGATTTTTGGAAGAGCATAGGCAGGGTATGGAGTAGCTTACTGAGTTGTTTAGTGTTGTTTTCAAGATGACGAAGATGCCCGATGCATGGAGATGGAATATGATTATTTGTACAAGAATAAGGGTGACATTCAAAATTACAACAACGATAGGGGTATCAAACTGCTAAGCCAGACTATGAAGGTATGAGAGAGGGTGGTGGAGATGAGAGTCAGGAGGATCGTGACAATTTTTGAGAACCAATTTGGATTTATGTCAGGACGCTCGACTACAAAATCCATTCATCTCGTAAGGAGACTGATGGAGCAGTATAGGGATAGGAAGAATGACTTGCATTGGTATTCATTGACCTAGAAAAGGCTTACAACAAAGTCCCAGGGAGGTTCTATGGAGATGTTTAGAGGCTAGAGGTATACCTGTGGGCCGTGGCGTACATTAAGTCGATTAAGGACGTGTACAATGGAGCCAAGACTCAAGTTAGGGCAGTGAGAGGAGACTCAAAACACTTTCCCATGTTAATAGGGTTGCACCAAGGATCAACTCTTAGCCCGTTTCCATTTGACTTGGTGATGGATGTATTGACGCGACAAATTCAAGCTGAGGTGTCAAGGTGTATGTTATTTGCGGATGACGTAGTTTTGATTGTCAAGACTCACGAGGAAACTAATACTAAGTTGGAGGTTGGAGACAGACCCCTAGAGCCTAAAGGGTTCAAAGTTAAGCAAAATCAAGACTGAATACTTAAGAGTGCAAATTCAGTGTGATCATAACCACGTGTCTACATGAAGTTTCAGTTAACCAGAAACATCTCAATGACAGGCATTCTTAATCAGAAAGTGCAATGCCATAGTCAGAGTGAACTATCTAACCATTTTGAATCAACATGACAGTGAAATATCTTTCACAAAGCTAAAGAATTCATTCAGTCACTTAAACAAACACCTTACAGGCAACCATTTTCCCTGATTACCTTAATAACCTCAGGAAGTCGAATTCCACCCCCACCCCACCCCACTACCACCATCACCCGTCAACAACAAATCACACAAACCCACAAATTCAGACTTGGAATGAAATTACAAAGACAAGCGTGAAGAAATTTCATACCTGGAATTTACTGAGGCAGTCCGATGCACAAAACATCCTCGCATTTACCCAGGTTCTTGGGAATGACTGCACACCAAGGTCCTAAATCTCAATTTGGCTGTAGAAGTTGCTTTTGGGCTTTGCATTTTATTTGAATAAAAAGTAAACAGCTTGTTTGGATGGTTGTTACCTATTCCAGTATTGTGTCCTTAGTTTAAATACAATAGTACTATTTATTTTGATCATCACTTAAATTATGTTGTATGATATCTTTAAATCCATAATGACGTAATGACGAAAAGTCTCATTTTGTATCCTACTTTTCTTGTACATCAAGAACAGATAACAATACGGTCTATCCATATGTTGTATTCATCAATACAATACAGTATAATATAGTACTATACATAGTAATTCCAAAGTCTCGCGAGTGGAAAAAGACTTTTCACTTGATATTAGACTCTATGAGTATGCCCTAATTTGCCTTTTTTAGATCGTTACGAGATAGCAATAACAAGAGATTGATCAGAATCGAATGCCTCAGTATTGCTCTCTTTTCTAAGAAGCTTTTACAACATTTTAAGTCATAGAAGTATATATTAGACAGAAAGGTCACTCAACTGATCTCTTGCTTTCATATAAAATATCTTCCTCTACACATTAGGACATTTTTATAGGTCACAACCTCAACTCTACGTAGCTTAAGTAGGCCTATTGAAGAAAATAGACTTGTCCTAACTAGAATGACATTACATGGTAACAAAAACACCACCTCTGCCTCAAGAGAGTTTTCATTTGGGCCTTTTCCCGCAAAACAGAACCCCGTCCTGAGGGGGAGAGGGAAGGACAAAAAGTAGTGTTTGGTTTTCTTTATGGATGCCAGCTTTTTCCTTGTGCCAAACAGTCGATCCCTACGTAATTGCACCCCATAATAGCATGTTTTCTGAAATTTCCTCTTTCGTTTTTGGTTCCATTTCCTTGTTTCAAGGAGAAGTAAGATGAGTTGTTGAGCAAAGTAAAGGAGATTTATTGGTTGTTGTTTGAGTGTCTTTGTAACACCCAAGAAATTTTTTGAGCTAAGACTTGAACCATCCTCTGTTGTGAGTAGGATTTTACCGAGAAATTAAAATTTCTTAAGTGTTAAAGTACTAGATGTAGCACCTTGAGTTTCAAAAAGAATTAAATTGGAAATAGCAAAAATCTGAAATTTTGCAAGTTAAGCTAAGCTTGAGTTTTGGGTCGACTTCAAACGACCATAACTTCTAGCTCAAGATGAGTTAGGTGTGATACCAGATACCGTAGGGAAGATATTTGAATTATCTTTCCAATGCCACCGAGTTTGCTCAGTTTTGATATCGTATGAGAGAGATATGTCCATTCGAAGTTGGGCTGTCTAGATAAGGAAAGTCAAAACTAGATTTTAGAGGGGTATTTTGGTCTTTTCCTTACCCAATCAGATTTAATTCGTTTTTAGTAATTTTTTAGGGGTCTAATATGATTAGGTTCAGTTTTATAATCCTAGTTTATGCCTAGAGTTTTAGTTGAGAGTTCAAGAAGAGAAAAGAAGAAGAGAGAAGAGGAGAAAAGAGAAAGGATGAAGGCGTTCATCGACGTTCTTGAGAGTTGTTGCGGATTATCGCCATGATTTTGATCCCTAGGAGGTATGTAAGCTTCCATAGTGTTGGTTTTGTTCACCCACACACCAAACATATTATTTTCAGCGAAGTTTCATTCTCAAAAAGTTGAAGGATTTAAGTTCTTGAGGTGCATTATAAATCTTGTTTTGTTGGGGTTTTGATGATTTCTTGAGATGAAAGTGATTGTTTGGAGTGTTGTTTTGAGTGTATTAGTGTGTACTTAGGCTGGGTAATTGAATCTAAGGAAAACATGAGAAAAGAAATCGATTAAAATGGATTTAGGGTTAGAAAACGAGAGGTGAAATTCGTCGAAACTTTGCCTGGGGAGATGCTGGCGCGGCGCGCCCAAGGGGCTAGGGCAGCGTGCCCATATGAAGTTTCTGAAGTTAGGGGCTGGCACCCCGTGCCCGGAACGCGCCAGGGTCGCCTGCCCCCACTCATTCTCCATCGGTTGTCCCGTTTGAGCTCCTATGAAGTGTATCTTCACCCCTTTTGATCCTAAACACTTCAAACTACTTCCAAACACTCAGAAATCATTCATAACCTTGAGTTCATAATTCAAATTCAAGGTAAGAGTTAAGTCTTGAGAGTTCTTTCGAACATTTTGAGAAAGTCCCTGTGAGTCCTTTTGACGAGTCTTTTACAACTTCTAGTAACTTGTTCAAGACTCGAGTAAGTGAGCATAAGAGTGAAGAGAACGTATTCATGAGTCTACACTATCATCTATATCCTTCATATCATGAACTATAACTCTTGAATTCATAATCCACATTCAAGAAAGAGTTAAGAGTAAAGTTCAAGAAAGTCTTTGTAGTTCAATTGTGAATCCTTTGAGATCCACCATCGACTTGAGTTAAGCTTTGAGAAGTAAGTATGAGAATGAGAAGAGTCGTATACCCGAGTTCCTTATTGATATTTTGACCCTTGAGTCAAGTTGTTCATGCCTATAACTTCCACATGAACTCCATCAGTTTAGTATCTTTGAAAGGAGTAGTATCTTTAATTTCTGAGTATTGAGTTCCTAATCCCCTTTGAGATTATATTTATAATCATGGGACTATTACATATTACCCATAAAGTCTTTGAGTTGAATTGTTCATGCTCATAATTCCGCATGAACCCTATAAGTCGAGCAATCTTGAGATGAGAAGTATCTTTGAGTCCTTGAGTTGAGTAGTTCATGCTCATAATTCCGCATGAGCCCTCTGAGTTGAGCATTCTTGAAATAAGTAGTATCATTGAAGTTCTTGAGTTCCAAGTATTGAGTTCTATCTACGTTATTGAAAACCTTGCATTGAGTCGTTCATATCCATAATTCGGCATGAACCATATCTTGAGAAATCTTTTTACAAATGTTTAAACTTTGTTCTAAGACTTAAAGCTTTGAGTTTAGTAAAGAGTAAAGAGTAAAGTTTGAAGTCCTTTTCTTCAAAAGTATATGGGGACTAAGTATTCCCAAAGAGTTTATAAATGCTTTTACATTTAAATAAGAACGGAAACTGAGATTTCCAAAGAGCTTTCGGGATAGTTTTCTGAAAAAAGTAATCATTTTCTAAATGAAGCAAGAAAGGAAACTGAGATTTCCAAGATAGTCTTTGAGCAATTATCTCAAATCAGTAGAAAGAAGTATGTTTTTAAAACATAAGAGCTAGTATATTTTTAGGAGTAGTATTGAGCACCGATATGGGGGAGAGTTGAGACAACTCACAGCCCCCTTAAACCATGTAGCCACCATGGGTAGAAAAAGGTCATACTTTTTAGATGAATCCTTTTCACAATAGACTAGTGGATCCACTTAATATTTCATGTCCTATACCTTTGGCAGGGTATAGGATGCGCTGGCAGCGTGAGGAAGATAGTTGTATCATCACAATAACTTTTATGTGATGGTTGTCGATTAGAGAAACTCCAACAGAAGTTATTGTATTTTATATACATCAGTTTATTTTGTATTTTTACATACATCTCAGAGTTCATATTGTATTGTTGCATACATACAGAGTTATCATTGTTTTTATAAATACACAGAGTTGAAAAACCATGTTTTAAACAACTTTCTTTATATTGCACATGCCTTTAAACTGCTTTATATTGAAATGAGTCCAGTTATGTTGAGTATTTCTAGTTGAGTACCTTAAGTTGGGTATCTTGAGTTGATTTGTGCTTCATTGAGTCAAGTATCATATCTTTGAAGTTGAGTATCTAATCCTTGAGTTGAGTATCTTATTCTTAAGTTGAGTTGAGTTGAGTGAGTTTGAAAAGAGGTAAGTATGTTTCCTTTTT
>NW_006239221.1:806425-812505 GCF_000226075.1 Solanum tuberosum
TTCATTTATTTTGTTAAATGTTTTAAAGACTAAAGTTGCCTTTTTTATGGCGAGTTGTATATATTTTATTATACAGAGTTTTCTTTGGATTTAAAGTTTGTATTTAAGTTTTATGAACTCTTATTTCAGTTTTAGCATTTGTATGCTTGGGTTAGTCTTCCGCTTGTAGTCAGCCAGGATGAGGGTTCGCTTGGGGGACCAACAATGGTCTTTGAGTGCCGGCCACGTCCAGGGTGTAGACTCGGGTCGTGACAGTCTTATTCATGAAGTTCATAGAAGTTGACAGCCCAACAAAAGATATATGACATTAATACATTTTCTTCAAATGTCACCTCTAAAATAAGCATGTGTATTATTTCTAGCCTAGCCTTATTAAATGGTTGAATTTAATCTCACATGTGAAAGCATACGGGATAACTTAGCTTGTCGTGACTAAATAGTACTATTTATGTTGCCAAACATAACCTAAACTTGACGCGTTGATCACTATTTCTAGCCTAATTGAATGGTTGATTTTGGATGGCTGGGATATGAAGTTTGTTCGTCGAATAGGAAAATATCTAAACAAGGAAGGAAGCAAGAAACTCCCTGTGCCTCCACTACTTTCTTAGCAGCAACCTAATTGTGTATTGTACTATTCAAAACTCATAAGCAAAATGTGATAGAATTAATCTATAAATACATAGATGCATGCATGAATATATAATATATGTAACTGCAAACAAATTAAAGAAACATGACATCAAATTCAAGCGCCAGGAGATGGGCAGACCGCATAGGCAATGCCCTTCAAAAAGAAGTTGGTATTGACTTGAATCTTCTCCCTCCTGTCTGTGTCCTTCAGGTTCCGAAAACACTAACTCATGAGAAACCAGAAGCCTATACTCCTCAGCTCATTGGAATGGGACCCTATCACCATTTAAGGCCAGACCTATATCAAATGGAAAGGTACAAACTTGCTCCATGAAGGACATTCTTGAGCCTGCTCAAATCCTCAATTTCAAGCACCTCTTGATCGACAAACTCAGAGAGAACGACCTTGTTGTCCGCGTCTGTTATAACCTCTTCATGGACATAGATGAGGAGACTTTAGCTTGGATAGTAGCCATAGATGGTCTATTCTTGCTTAACATCTTCCGTTCAGCGTATGGAAATAACCTGCATGATGATCATGAAAATAATATTGATGACTCCATTTTCACCCGAGACTTTATGATGCTTGAGAACCAAATCCCCTTTGTGGTTTTGAGGCAAATTAGAAAGTTTCTTCGTCTCTCTTCCCCCGAGGACAGAGAAGATGCAGAGTTAATTTCCATGTTTAGGCGCTTCTGTGAAATGCATTCCCCACTTCCTTTGCCTGCAAACAATGAGTATCATGGAAATAACGCCAAAGAAACTCAGCCACTTCATTTGCTAGATCTTATGTATCGTTTAATCCTCGATGATCATGTAGATTTTGCTTCTGTTCCTATTCAAACGTCATACATCATTAATATCAAACATGATTATAAAGATGAAGCACATGATCAAGATACACATGAAGACATCATTCACAAATTCGAAACAATGTTGAAGGTGCTGGAACCT
Organism: Solanum tuberosum; assembly: GCF_000226075.1. Taxonomy (NCBI): domain Eukaryota; kingdom Viridiplantae; phylum Streptophyta; class Magnoliopsida; order Solanales; family Solanaceae; genus Solanum; species Solanum tuberosum. The sequence continues at coordinate 808,013 of NW_006239221.1, forward strand.
ATAGGTCCAAAAAAAGTGCAAAAAGTTGTAAAGCCCATTAACCAGATTTTAGCAAACGTGCCATGGTCAAAGATTTCCGGGCTATTTAGGGTAGGTATGGAAAGAAATGGAGACGAAGAAAGTAAGAATATCATTACTATCCCTTCAGCATCCCAATTATGGTGTTATGCCAGTGTCAGATGCATCCCCATCCGCGAGGGTTTGAATTGGGTTATGCGTTTTATCTGCCTGGAAGTTACCCTCATAAATATGGGGTTGGTGATTTGTTGAATGTTAAGGTGAATTCATTGACTTCAATTGACCCTGAGTTGCCTTATAGTTATTATAGTTTACCTTTTTGTCAACCACAAGAGGGTGTGAAGGATAGTGCTGAGAATCTTGGTGAGCTTCTTATGGGTGATAAAATTGAGAATTCTCCTTATAGGTTTAAGATGTATACTAATGAGACTGAGATTTTCATGTGTCAAACTAAACCTTTGTCTGGTGAGGAGTTTAAGCTTTTGAAGAAGAGGATTGATGAGATGTATCAAGTGAATTTGATTCTTGATAATTTGCCTGCTATTCGATATACGAGGAAGGCAGGTTATTTCTTGCGGTGGACTGGTTATCCGGTTGGGATCAAGGTTCAAGATGCGTATTACGTGTTTAATCACTTGAAGTTTACGGTTCTTGTTCATAAGTATGAAGAGACCAATGTGGCTCGTGTTATGGGTACTGGGGATGGAGCTGAGGTGATATCAACAGTTGGAAAGGATGGATCTGAGGAACCTGGTTACATGGTTGTTGGGTTTGAGGTTGTTCCTTGTAGTGTTCAACATGCTCCTGATTCAGCAAAGAACTTGAAAATGTACAATAAGTACCCGACTCCAATTAAGTGCGACCCTACAACTGTTGCCATGGCTATTAAAGAAAATGAGCCTGTTTCGTTTACTTATGAGGTGAACTTTGTGGAAAGTGACATTAAGTGGCCATCAAGATGGGATGCTTATTTGAAGATGGAAGGTGCAAAGGTGCATTGGTTCTCTATCCTTAACTCCCTTATGGTGATCACTTTCTTGGCTGGAATTGTGCTTGTAATCTTCTTGAGGACTGTCAGGCGGGATCTGACAAGGTATGAGGAACTTGACAAAGAGGCTCAAGCTCAGATGAATGAGGAGTTATCCGGGTGGAAACTTGTGGTAAGTGATGTTTTCAGGGCTCCGAGTAATCCAGGACTTTTGTGTGCGATGGTTGGAGATGGGGTTCAAATTCTAGGGATGGGTGTTGTGACTATCATGTTTGCTGCCCTCGGATTTATGTCCCCAGCTTCTCGTGGAACATTGATTACCGGCATGCTATTCTTCTATATGATTCTTGGTGTTGCAGCTGGTTATGTTGCTGTTCGTCTCTAGAGGACAATCTTCTGCGGCGATCACAAGGGCTGGATTTCAGTCTCATGGAAAGCTGCTTGTTTCTTCCCTGGAATTGCTTTTCTCATTCTAACCACATTGAACTTTCTGCTATGGGGTAGTCACAGCACAGGGGCCATACCATTTTCTCTGTTTGTCGTCCTCATTTTACTTTGGTTCTGCATTTCCGTTCCTCTAACCCTGGTCGGTGTTTATTTGGGGGCAAAGGCTCCTCACATTGAATACCCAGTCCGAACCAACCAGATCCCCCAGGAAATCCCACCACAAAAATATCCATCTTGGCTTTTAGATTTGGGTGCAGGCACCCTTCCTTTCGGTACTCTGTTCATTGAGCTCTTCTTCATCATGTCGAGTCTCTGGATGGGTCGTGTCTACTATGTCTTCGGCTTCTTCCTCATTGTCATGATCCTTCTCGTCGTAGTCTGTGCTGAGGTCTCTCTTGTTCTGACTTACATGCATCTTTGTGTGGAGGACTGGAAATGGTGGTGGAAATCCTTCTTTGCCTCCGGATCAGTTGCTATATACATTTTCCTCTACTCCGTTAACTATCTAATCTTTGATCTCAAGAGCTTGAGCGGGCCTGTTTCTGCTACCCTTTACCTTGGATATTCCCTCTTCATGGTCCTTGCCATCATGCTCGCGACAGGCACGGTCGGGTTCCTTTCCTCCTTCTGGTTTGTACATTTCTTGTTCTCTTCAGTGAAGCTGGATTAAAGAAGTCTCTTATGGCAGAAAGAAACAAAAGAACCATTGAAGAAACAGCTGCAGATGTGTCTTTAAGTCATTCTTGTTTACTTTTTATTGTCATATTACTATCATTTTGTAGGGTATTTGGAAGAGAAAGCCAATAAACTCCTCAAGTTTTGTTAAATTCTTTAATAGTCAAGTATTGCTTGGTATAGTTGACTATAGCTTCATTGGTTGGGATAATCATATTTGGATGTGCCTATAGTGATGGATTCAGTTGGTAAATCTGGTTTGTACATTGCATTAACTCAACTCATCATGATTTTTGAATCACTTTTTCGATTATTTCTTTTTTGATCTGCTTTGATATGTTTTTTCTTGAGCCGAGGGTCTATGGGAAACAATCCCTCTACCTTCTAGTGTAGGAATTAGGTTTGCGCACATTCTATTTTTTTAAGCTTCACTTATGGGATTACATTAGACATGTTGTTGTTATCATGATTCTGAATAATATTAGAAGTCATAGAACAAAATCAAGAGTTCCCTTTGGAGTATGGCTTTCTAGTTAGCTAGCAATTGTTCACATTGAGTTATTGGATACTTGATTCAAGTGTCACTAATCACATGATAACATTTTTACTTTCTTAAACTCTGTAAGACCGTTAAAACAACCAAACAAATTAAAATTGAGAGAGAGCACTTAAACTCTATGGTTTATGATGGAAATAATTCATGTTATGAGTCATATATTGTTGGAAATAATTACACTATTTTATCTTCTTGAAATTTTAAACAGATAATATATGATTACTATTTACAATATTTGATTCCTAGCATAAAGATTGTAGATATCTAAAAAGATAAAAACTGAATTAGCAAAATCCTAGTTGAGTTTTAAATTACTTATCCTATAGTTCAAAATAGAAAAAGGTGTCTTATTATAAGCATCATGTTTCTTCGTGGACGGGGTGGAGCCAAGTAGGGCAAGGGGTTCTATTTTTTTTTAGGGATAATACATATATTTGACCTTAAACTTGGCTTCAAATTTTAACTTTGACCTCTAACTTTCATAGTGCACAAACAAGCACTTTAACTATCCAATCTTTTAATAAATAAACACGCGACTTTTGGAGCCAAGAGCGTAAAATGCAAACGCTGCCACGGGTTTGAGCGAGCCACTCAATGGCTGCCAACTAATTAAACACTTTACACGTCCATTTTAGAACTAAAAATAATAATAATAATAATTAAGGGTAAAGTTGTCATTTCAGCATTTTTTTCACTGTTGTGTGCCTCAAAAATTACTTCTCACTCGCGCAAAATGCGTGCACATCACGCGTTTTGCCAGGTAAGACACGCGTGTTTATTTATTAAAAGGTTGGATAGTTAAAGTGTCTATTTGTGCACTTTGAAAGTTGGAGGTCAAAGTTAAAATTTGAAGCCAAGTTTAAGGTCAAATATATGTATTATCCCATTTATATATTATGCCATGTTTTTAATTTGCACTAATGAGTACTAATATTTTCCAGATGCCTTCCCCTGTAATCACGAAGCTGCTACACGAAGGAATCTTGAACTATGAAGCAGATAAATGGGCTCAACATAGAAGAATCATCAACCTTGCTTTTCACCTTGACAAGTTGTAAGTATCTCTAATCTCCATATAGTTCCTTAACGTTACTAGTTAGATCAGAGATAATAGTAAAAAAACATCAGAATTATCACTTTTTTTTACGTGAGTTTGTACACTCCAACAATTAGGTATTTTCTTTTTCTACCTTAACTATCACCATCTATGTATTGAAACATACCTCAATGGTCATAGTTCGGATAGGAAAAGGGAACAACTTATAATTGGCTTAATCAGTTTGGAAGTGTGTTCTAATACATAACTAGTGATATTTCATGTAGAAAAAGGGTACAACTAATAGTCCGTGTAGATACGAGACTTGCAAAAAAATGATAGTTTAAGTGTGTTTTTTGACATTATTATTTAACTTTTGGATAAGGCACTGGCACAAGTACCCCCTAGATTATGATCGAAATCTCAGAGATACCTTAACTAAACTAAGGTCCTATTACCTCCAAACTCATTTTTTTCCTATAATTTTGTACATCTTTTAGCTTACGTGATAATATTAAATTATTTGATAGTACTCCCTCCGTCCCATTTTATATGATGTACTTTGATTTGACACAAACTTTAAGAAAAATGGAAAGACTTTTAAAACTTGTGGTCCAAAATGAATGATAGAAATTTATGTGGTTGTAAATCATTTCATTAAGGGTAAAAAAGACATTTTATAGGCAAATTGTTACTTAAAATAGAAATGTGTCATTCTTTTTGGGACTGACTAAAAAGGAAAGTAAGTCATATAAATTGGGACAGAGGGAGTA
>NW_006239222.1:0-111 GCF_000226075.1 Solanum tuberosum
CTGTATCGACAGAGAATGATTCGTGCTTTCCACAAAAGAGTAAGAGCCAGAGTATTCGAAATTGGTCAGTTAGTTCTCAAACGCATTTTCCCTCATCAGGATGAGTACAAA
>NW_006239222.1:219-1218 GCF_000226075.1 Solanum tuberosum
GAATGGCCAAAACCGATCAACTCAGATGCTGTCAAGAGATATTATGTGTGAAGTTTCAGTTTGTATTTCTGTCATTTCTTTGTAATCGTTCCATTTGCTTGTAATTGCTTTGTTTAGAATCTATCCCTTTGTAATGAACTACGTCTGCCCTGAATTCTCAAGAATGAGATACGTAGGCGGTCTATGTCGGCCTCGGTCACCCATTTATCCCCTTTTAATATTTGAACTACGTTCGACCTGAATTCTCTAGAATGAGATACGTAGGCGGCCTATGTCGGCCTCGGTCGCTTTCTTCGAAAAATTCCTACTTTTGTTAATCCTTAGGGGGAACTACGTTTGACCTGATTCCTGCCTCAACGGGATACGTAGGCGCCGCAAGGGTTCGGTCATATCTCCCGTAAGATTTCTATTCTTTCTTTATAATAGAAACTGGGACAGAATTTTTGAGAGGAACTCAAAAATTCTCAAGAAAGAGATCTATCCAACAAAGCCAAGACTGAAGTTACTTCGAGATTTGCAACTGGGACAGAATTTTTGAGAAGATCTCAAAAATTATGTGATTTGCTCATCAACAGTTCGAGATAAGTCAAGACAGTTAACTGGGACATAAATTTTTGAGGATGACCTCAAAAATTTCGATAAGGTTCATCGGCAGTTTGGAACAACTTTGAACACTTCCCAACAAGTGATCAGACAGATCTCAAAACACCAACTCTGAATGACGTTCATTAAACTTGACGTGACATGACACTTGGCAGTGGCTTTTTCCAAACATTACTTTTGAAAATCTATTCTCCTTAAAAACTTTTCCTTCATGTTTCAATTATATTTGCATAAAAACAAATGTTTTGTCTTTTCTATCAAGAAGCGGGAGATCGGAAAAATCAACTGAAGATAGCAAGACAAGGAGCAGACAACTGAAGAGATCGACACAGATCAGTTCGTTTTTAAAACTAACAATTTTTCTGTGGATGCAGGTTTATAAGCTCGCCTAAAGAT
>NW_006239222.1:1949-2143 GCF_000226075.1 Solanum tuberosum
GGGGAAAGAAAGTCATGCATCGCGGGAAAAAGATTCATGCATAGCAAGAGAAGGATTCATGCATCGCGGAAAAGAAATCATGCATCGCGGGAAGAGATTTATACATAGCAAGAAGAAGAAACCATGCATAGCAAGAGAAAAGCCTTGCATAACGGGAAAGAGAGTCATGCATCGCGGGAAAAAGATTCATGCAT
>NW_006239222.1:2362-16504 GCF_000226075.1 Solanum tuberosum
ACATCGCAAGAGAAATGAGTTATGCATCACAAAAGACAGATTTACCCATCACAAGAAGATCAACATCGACTGCATTATTTTCTTTACAAAGACGACATCAAGAGAATTATCAACATATTACATCTGCCTATTTTATTGCTTTGACATCAAAAGAATAGTACATTGAAGATTATATGGCAAATATAAGACATAAGCTTTATTTGCTTTACGTCAAACCTGATGGTGTTGATGTCAAATTTTCAAGGAGAACAATTAAGTGTCAACATGGTAAAAGACACTGTCTCCCATTTGAATTGCATTTTTATGCTAATGAGTTTATCTCAGTCTTTGTCGAGAGCATCCGAAAGGATGAATTCTCCAAAAACAAACCACAGGTGCGGACGACATCAAAAGGGATGCAGCACAACGTGGAACCTTTTCTTAGCAGCGAACTAGGACATAGTCCAAAGAGGAGTGCCAAACTCTTAGGACGCGAGCAAAGGAGTGACTTCCACCACAATCAAACCACACCCCTATTAGAAGGCATGTGGGTTTTCTCTAGGTTTCATGGTTTCAGTTTCGCATCCGGAAATTTTGGTCTCTACCGAAAGCAGCTTTCCAATCTGAGTGATGATGCACCAAGGGCTTTGGAAATTATGTCCGTGTAAGTTCTTAATTATGGGTGTGAAGTGCACCACATTCATGACTAAGAGGTTGCAAGCCTCTTTTTCATACTCGACTTACTTGTCACTCCTCCAGAACCAAAGGATGTCTTGCATAATAGATTTCCTTTTCAACCGATAGAGTCGAACTACCAGCAGCCTGATTCCCTAAGTTAGGGGATATGTAGGCGGGATCAATGTTGAAAACTTGGTTGTATTCCAACTTTCACTCTCAAATCTTATTCCCAAGCATTCTGGTCTCTTCATAACCCGATATCGGGATGACTTTTGAATTCTTTCAAATCGTGCATTAAATCAGACGTATCGGACTACAAGTGGCCTGAATTCTCTTATAGCCTGAGAGATGTAGGAAACCCATTTTCGGGGTTCGGCCATAATTCCTAAAGTCCGTACCAAAAGCCCTTTACTAGGGTGAAGACGTGGTCGGCCAAAATTGGATTCGTCAATTTCGTCTTTCTCGAATTTCTTCCATCAATCCAAGTAAAACGAGGGACAGTTGTTGACACCCAATTTTGACCCTCCACAATATAAATTAATCATCAAGCTTCTCCAATTTCAAATTATTTAAAATTATTAGTTTTATAAAAAAATAAAAAATTCAAGAAAATAAAGTAAATAAAGTTTGCAAGGTATTTCGTCACTTTTTTTTATAATTTTTAAATAACATATGTGTTTTACACAATTTTGTATATAATTAGTATGTTTTATAATATTAGAAAATCAACTCAAAAAGATTTATTTTTTTTAGTTGAATATTTTATTAAATTAGTTTACTTTAAGTTGGCATATTTTTTTGTTAGTTATTAGTTTATAATTAAATTAGTTATTTTATTTCGTTAAGATTAAGAAGCTCGTTAATTAATTAATATTAATTCATCTTATTTATATTTTAGTCAAATTCCCTAAATTAAATTCAATTTATCTATTACTAGCCGAACTTATCCTAATTAACTAAGTTTGGCTACCTTTGTGTTTTTCCATTGGCTATAATATGAATTTCTATGGCCAAAACTCAAATTCAATGGTTGCCTACTTGTTTAAGAGAAAGGAACAATTATTTGGGCCCCATCTCCAATTCCAGCGCTCCACTTATCAGCCCAACCCATTCCCAACAATACCATACAACAATACAAATACAATCCAGCATACAAACAGTAGCAGAACCGACCTATCCTTTTTCCCCTTTTAATCCCACGCCAACACATCAGTCCAAACAGCAACATCACGGCGTGAACAACAACACAACTCCCACATTTACTATCCGAAGCGGCATCATACACGGAAAGCAACAAATAACGTTGATTTTCAAATAACTCCAAACGAAGATAGACGGAAAACACCAATATGCAGAACAGTACGCTACAATTTTGTTTTCTTCTTCAGGCCCCTCTCTGATCGTACTGTTCCGACAGAAAAGCAGGGTGTGCTTTCGTCCTTGCCAAGCTTGAGATAGAGCCACGTCGCGCCCAAGGACGGGTGAATTAATCTCAGCCGTCTATCTCACCATTTCCACTTCCGGAATGAGGTTGGAACCTCAGATAAAGAGGTCTCTCCTAAAATGGTGAAAAAGTTTTTAAAATTTGAATATATTGGACTTTGATTCCCATCCGGAGGGGACCATTTTTTTTTTCTTTTTTTTTTAACCCTAAATCTTCCGCTATAAGTATTTTGTTCTTCTGCTATTGAGAGGAGGATTTTTTTTTTTGGAGTTGAAAAATTTGAATGGGAGAACAGTAGAGAAAAGGGGAGAAATTATAGGAGATCTTTGACTTAGAAGATTTTGAATTAAGAAAAAAAAAAGGGAACAACATAGTAACTAGCCCTTTGAATGAAATTTTGCACCTAGGAAGTCTTAGACGTCTCTTTTTTTCTTTTTTTAAATTCGAAGAAGCAAGTAGTTCCCTGCTAAAAAGCTAGTTCGAGATTTGTGGTGGAAGCTTGTCGTCCTCTGTTTGTTGCTCCATTTCGCTGCATCGAAAGAGGTAATACTTCTTCCTTGGTGGCGTTTCTTTCGTCTCATTTTCTGTCTCGATACGCTGTTCCTAACGTTTTAAAGCTCTTATCCTATGGCTGTTAGTTGTTAGTTATCGTTGGGTAGTCGATATGATAAATAGGTCCCTCTGTGATTTCATCATGTAGTCGAGTTGAAGTTTTATAGATTCGCATCTAGCGTCGGTGTTTCTCTACTGCCCTGTTCGGGATTTGACTTGTCATTCCTCTTCTTGAAACTACTGTTTGATGTCATTAAGGCTATACTATTGTGTTTTTACTGTGTTCCAACATCAGGGATGCTTTGTTATTGGCATAGAGTCATTATTCATATAGGCTTAAGTACTCCAAATACGTTGGTCTAGCGAGTCATATATGTCGTAGTTGCATTCTTACTCCAATGGTTTGTTTCTATTTAATATTTTCGATTGTCTTCCTGCCGAATGTGAGTTACTTAAATCAAGTCACGTCCCCATATTTATCCAGCTTTGAGCCGAAATGCTTGCTATGTACCGTTTTAAGTTAAGCTTCTCTAGCATGTAACTTTTATCGTTGACTTGCTTCCGTTTTTCAAGAGATCTGTGTTAGCGTCCCATAAATATATCATATCATGCTTTAGCATTAAATAATAAGATCTTGTTGCAAAAATTGTGTTTAGCTCATGTCGGCTAATGTGGTATTTCAAACATTAATTCCATGAGGATGTGATCTTCTCGTGTGTGTGACGGGCCCGTGCTTAACAAAATGAAGATCTTCTTTAGCTTAACTAAATTATATAGTTGGAATTTCAGTTCATTCTTGTTGGTTTAGTTAGCTTTTGCTTTATCCAAAAATGTGAATTAATCCAATGTAGCTTTACTTGAATTTTTCTTCTTTCCCTGATGGTGCTTGATAATTAATCGGTCATTTTATGTATGGGATGATCCATTAGGACTTGTTTCGTTTTGTTCATTCTAACTTAGCATTATGTTAGTTATTTCATAAGATTATGTCATTGCTTCTCTCATGTTGTTAGAATAGTTATCCAAACCAAATTGGTATGTTCGATACCAATAGCTTAAAATTATGGAACTTGGTTTTCCTTTGTCTTCTTGCACTATTGATTTCTGGAAAAGGTATGAATGTTACTTTGACTTTTTCCCCTTCATTGCTCATTGCCCTCCACGTATAAAAAATAATAATAACAAATAAATAAAATAAAATAAAATAATATATATATATATATATATATATATTATGTCTTCATGAATTTCCCATTTATATTAGAGTTTAAATATTGTGCTATTTACGACTAACTGATATTTGTTGTTCCACTTATTTATTCATTTTTTATCTTATCACTTTATTTCATTCTCAAAAGTGCTAATTCTGCAATTTGTTTATCGTTTGCATGTGAAATCGGCCCGAGTTCACCATGAACTCCCATATTTTTCCCTTGCATATCGAGAGAGCCATAAAGGCTCAAATGCCACCCCCATTGAGTCAGTCAATCGCTAAAGTCGACGAACAGGTCCCGAAGTTGAAAGGAGTAACCGATTGAGAAAATTTGAAAAGATTGGGCCAAAGGCCTGATCTTTATAAAAGATTTGTATTTTGTTATTTTGGGCCTAAGCCCTTGTCATTTTAATTGCTATTATCGTGTTAGTTTAGGACAGGCGGAAGAATTGAGCCTAAGGCCCAAATACTAGGTGCCTTAAAAACCTTCCTAGAATATTAATAGGAACCCCGAACCCCCCCTTATATTTTCAATTTGATTCCCTGTTTAATCGATTGAAAAAATAGTTTTCTTGATTTTTCTTAAAAATTAAGTGGCGACTCTTAAACCAGTCAAATTATTATTTTAAATAAAACAGAGGTAAGTGTTTCTTTCAGTTCCAGTTCAAGCTTATGTCTGGAGTTTAGATCTCCTCTCACATGCTCGTACATTCCATATACTGACGCCATTTGGCCTGCATCTTTTATGATGCAGATACAGGTGACCAGGATCAGCATCCAGCGCTTCATTGATCCAGTTGAGTTCCAGAGTTGTTGGTGAGTCTCCTTGCTTTCTTAAGATCCCTTTATTATGTTTTATCATTCCAGTTTTGCTAGGATGATCGAGGGTCTTGTCCCGATATCCCTCATAGTATTAGAGGCTTCATAGATAGATAAACGTTAGTTCATGAGCCTTGTTCATTTCATTTGTTATGTTCTAGACTTGAGTTGCCCTTGAGGCCAACTTGAATTTTTGTTTCTAAATATTCTGAGTTTGCTTTTGAGACTTTGAGTAAAGTTGTGCTTTTGAGTTCATGCTAATTATAAGTAAGTCTTCCACTAAGAATTAAGTCAGGCCAAGAGTTCACTTGGGGCCAACAATAGTTCTCGAGTGTCAGTCGCACCCATGGTGTAGGCTCGGGGTGTGACAGTTGGTCTATCAAATTTTATTTTTTTCCACAAAAACTAGCGGACGTCGGTCAATTTTTTGAAGTGTAGAAGTGCAGTTGAAAACCATAAATAAAAATTAGTATTTTGTGTTTAAATGATACTCCCTCTGTCCCAATTTATGTGACTTACTTTCCTTTTTCGTCAGTCCCAAAAAGATGACACATTTTTATATTAAGAAACAATTTAACTATAAAATGTCTATTTTACCCTTAATGAAATTATTTACAGCCACACAAATTTCTATCATTCATTTGGACCACAAGGTTTAAAAGTCTTCCTTTCTTTCTTAAACTCCGTGCCGAGTCAAACTACCTCACATAAAATGGGATGGAGGGAGTATATAATATAAAAAAATTAAAGAGCTAAAATGGAATAAAATTTAGATTAAATACCAAAATAAATATTAAAGCAAGTTAGAAAAATTGTCTATGTATTTAGCCAATATAAAACCCATGCTAGATTAACAAAGAATATTCATGCTGAAATTATTATCCCCTTACACTCTGTTTGGATCATTGTTATCCATTGTATTGTATTGTATCGTTACTATACCTACAATGTTTGTTTTGATTGTTACTTCAAATGTATTGTATTGTATTGTTAAATTTCGTTGTTACGTAACAATGAAAACCCCTATTTTATGGAACAACCGATTTGGTGTGTTTCCATTGTTACTTCATTTCTTTTTCCAATTATATCTTTACATAATATTTCAAAATACTATTTTACCCTTTACCTTATATTATTTAATTCTAGTCAAACCTCCTATCCTAGAATAATTAAGGATATTTTAGTAAATTTATAAATTATAATATAGTACGATACAATCAAACCAAGCAATTAAAAATGTTATTAAAACAACAACAAACAATATAATCTAGCCAAACATTGTATCTACCATATAGTACAGTACAATAGAGTGCAATACAATACAATATATTATGAAACAATGGGTAACAATGATCCAAACAAAGTGTTACGTTTGAACCACAACTTATAGACAAAGCATCAACATATAGTTGTTATATATCAAGCTGAAACACAAACAAGAATATCTCAATAGGATAATAAGTTGAGCAACATAACATCTTATACTGATCTGGTTAACAAATCATGTGAATGTGTGTAAAAGAGGATCATATTTCAAGATATGTGGTTTACATTTATGGAGTGTTTATTTTAATTGAACACCTGAATATACGATTTAGTGTTTTTATATAGACACTTCAGATTCAGAATTTTGAAAAAGCTTTTCTGGGTATTTTTTAGAGCTAATTACATAAATAAGTTAATCACTTAAAATATGTCATTTTTTTGAATTATATGCAATAACCTCAGAAGGCCGTAAACCTTATCTATGCTCCAATATGTTTTTATGTATGTATAATCAAAGGAGGGGGTAAATTTTATGTTCATAATGATCTAATATGAATTTAATCAATTATGAATATGATAGGAAGGAATAATTTGAAATAAAAAACCCGCATAGTAAAGAACATGACTACCATAAGACAAGCATATAACTCCACTTATATCATTCTTTATATAGACTTTTCTGGTTCCTATGATGATTTTTATAAGTAAGTTTTTAAGATGTTGGACAGGGGTTTGTTACACACTCCTATTAGTATGTCTGAGACAATAGTCCAAACACAATTACCAAAGAGATCCCCGTACATCAAGGGTCTGGTCATCCTTTTCTCATGTTCATTTTGTCATTTTCTTGGAAAGAACAATCCTAGTAATTTGGATAATCACACACATAAAGATGAATCTCAACTTTTTCAATGATGTTTGGAACTCTACACATATATGATTCTCTCTATCCATGGAATGTGTGCCTTCTTTCTGTTTCAATTTATGTGGTGTAATTTGAATTTTAAAAATCAAACATTTTAAATTGACAGTATATTTAAACATGAAATCTTTATGTATTCTGAAATAAAATGTCTATATTTTATTTGAAAACTATATGAAAAGTTTTATGTCTCAATAATTGATAATTCAATATATTTAAAAGGTGTATGAAAAAATCACAGTCAAAAGAAAATTTGTTTTGACTCTCAAAATTCGAAAAGTACTACGTAAATTGAGATGGAGCAAGTATACGAATTCACATGAGGGCTGAGGCTAAACCATTGTTCTAAAACTTCACACAGTAATGAATTGACGTGGATATCTTACTAAGAAATACTTGTATTGAATAACATAGAGACAAACAAAAACCAAGAGTACTATTTAGTAGTAGTAATGGTACAATGCTACTACAGCTTCGTAAAAGGTGCTATAAGGACATTGTCAAGATTCAACAATATGAAACAAGTACCTCAAGATCTCACTTAGAATATTGTCCTCATTCATAGAGTCAGATCCAGAGTACTTGCCCCTCTTCTTGCATTTTCTGTTTTACCATCAATATTAGCATCTTCTATAAACCTTGTAGCCCTTGAATATGACAATGGTGAGGATAATGATAATGATAAGCTACTAATATTATCATTATCATTATCATCAAGATTTGGTGTCACTTCATTCCTTGGCTTTACCCCTAGATATAAATTCAAATCAACTTGGTCATTATATGAAACTTTCCTTTTCAAAGGAGTTATGGCTCTTTCCAAGTTTGGTGGAGAAGTAATTCCATTTCCAACAAAGGCTCTTGCTTGAGCTTTTGAAGCTATGTGAAACAACCTAGTGAGCTCACCACTAGGGCTTCCTATAGATGATCCCATTACATCTTTAATTTCATTTCTTTGTAAATTGGATCTTTCATTGATGAAAGAGGGAATCCTTTGCCCCATTGTGTTGCTAGGCATCCAATTACCATGACAATTCCAAGAAGCATCTCCATACCTAGAAAAAGTGAAAAAAAATATTATTTTCAATAATTGATCGTCGCGATGTAGTGTAAAAAATTCTACAATATTAATACTTTAATCCATAATTTCAAAAGTATGGTGAGTTCAGTGTCAAAGATTGTGAAGATTGAACTAATTAAGTTTAAATTTTAGATCTGCTTCTCAGAGATGAGAGAGTAGATGAGGGAATTAAAGAGAAAGGAAAGCAAGAAAGATGTGAATAATATGCATTACATACCTAAAAGTTGAATTGAGCCTCTGATGGTAAGCAGGGAACCTAGGGAATTGGATCATGTTGAATATATTTGGATCTCCACCTTCCATAAAAAGCTTGTGATGATGTCCAATCCCTTTGGGAAAGAAGTTGGAATCATTAAGATTTACTAAAACAACCCTAAATTTTGAAATTAACAAAAAGATGTATAATAATAACAACATATATACCTTGACTTTGGTCATCAATCTTCTTACTTCTAAACATCTATGAGAAACAAATCCAAAAGAGAAAAGAGATAATTAGAAAAGGGCAAGCAATTATATATGTTAAGCTTTAATTTTTTTGGTTAAGTGATTGATTTTGTATAGTAGAAATTCTAATCTACCTGCAAATGGCTCTTGACATGAGCAATGCTAAGTCCTTTGATGTTCATCATTTGAAGAACTAGCTTTGGTGTTGCTCCTACACCAAAAAAGAAGCAAACGAGATAAGACAAATCACCATTGAACGAACTGTGTGGTCACCTCATCTAAAAGCTTAAACTGTTAGACATAATTCAAAACCAAAGGTTAATACTTACGATCTTGTCCACCAAGTCTTTCCACAGCATGAACAAAACGAAGATGGAGTTCAGGAGTCCATCGGAGTCTAGCCATCTTGGATCGAACATAAGGTCTCACACATGGCTTGATCTTTTCACTCTCTTCAAGTGTACTCTCACTTGAGCTTCCTCCATCCTTAAACTTGCTCGAAGCGTTCTCCTCAAGTACTTCATCCTCATTTTTCTCAAAATTAGAACTTGTCTTTGAATTGCATCCAGTCTCACCACTATCCTCCAACATTTTTCTTAAAAGTTTATCTTTTTATTTTAGCATATCTAGTGATGAATTAGGGTTTCTTACAAACAACATAGATCTAAACTAACCTTAAGAAGGGGAAAATTCCATAGATTGAGGTTGGAAAAGGAAAAGAAAAATGAAAGTAACAGTTCTACTTAGAACAAATGGGAAAATCAAACCCTAGAGACTTGTCAAAATAGGAAGGAAGACCCTCTCTCTCTCTCTCCCTTAACAATTATTTATCTAACTCTTATAATAATTAGTTAATTAATATGTATCCATGCATACATGCAGGATTCAATGGATGATGCACATGATATAATACAATAATTAAATGGCTTAATATACTTTTCAGGATATTCCATTTACATGTTCAAACTAAGTAATGTTCCAAATGAACACCTCAACCCCTAATTATAAATTATTTTAATTAGACATTTTCGATTCAATTTGTAAAAAAAATAAAATGTGTGTCATCATTCATTTATTAGATTAATTCTTAAGTTAGCCACATTAATTAAACATGTTATTTCAGTTAATTATACACATCAACCTCAAGTAAAAAATGTTTAGGTTGTACGGTTTATTGAGTCGAATGTGTAAGATTAAAGAAAGTGACATATTTTACATGATTAACTACCTAATAACCTATAGACAAATGAGAATTAACACACACAAAATAAAATCAAAACTGTGAACCAAAAATATCTAATTGAAACACTTTATTAGAAATTGAAGAAGTGCTCAATTAAAAATATGATTTTATTTGAATTTGTATATGGAATATTTATTAAGCCTAATTAAAGCTTGAAACTAATTGCTTGAAGGAAGAAAAAGACATTACATCATGTGAGGCCAGCTCTACGTTGTAAGGCATCTATAAAAAAGCAGCTTGTCACGAAAAATGCTCATTTAGTTTTTCATTTTAAAAAATAAAAGCAAGAAAAGGTTTCTTTTTTCATAAATACAAGATATATATAGTAATACTCCATTTATCCAAATTTTAATTATGAGACATTATTGTGTTTTGAGACATCATGAAATACTCATGTGACATCAATACATTAATAACTTTAATATAACTCTATATATATATATATATATATATTTCTCTTTCAAAATTTCGAATAAATTTCGAAAGTTCCCCTCTCGACATCATTATTCCATAAAAAAATTGATAGTTACAATTAAGCTTTTGATCATCTTAGGAAAAAAGATAAATCTTTTTCTATTTCATTTAATTGATAATTTCCAAAGAATTGGGAGGGTTTCGGCAGGAATGGTCTTAGCTCCTGTATTTAGATATAAATTGCTGATTTCTTTTTGTTTTTTTCATTAGATTTCCTTACCTTATTTCCCTACATTTCAAGAAGAAAAAAGAATATGGCAAGTTCATTACTAGAGTGCTTTTTTAAGATTGAAATTGGTCTAATACATAAAATAAAATAAAACAAAAATATGTTGATTTCTTTTGTGTTTTTTTCCATTAGAATATCTTACCTTATTTTTCCTGCATTAAAAACAAAATATGGCCAGTTCATCACTGGATGTTAAAAATGTTCATTTGATGTATCTTTATCAAATTAATTTTTCAATAATTTTCATTCTTTTTCACACTACAACCAATATAATATATATGTCAACTTAACACATTAAACTTTGTATCCGTAAAAACATTATTTTTTATCATACTCTCACCATTTAGTTTTATATGTTACATTTTGACTTAGCACATTCATTAAAAATCAATAATTTATATGACTAGTTTATCACACTATCCGTATTAATTGATATTTAGTATTAAATTTTGAAAAATAATTTAATAATAAGTAATTAATGCTAAGATCACAAAATATGGAAAATATAATTATTTTTTCTTGATATTTTAAAAGTGATAAGTAAAACTCATAAAAATGAAAATTTTATTTTTGAAAAATAATGAATAAGTAAAAGTGAACCGGGAGAATAGAGAGGGTATAAAATAAGATGGTACTACATGGCTATTATTTCCAAAAAAATATATTTTGTGGACTGCTTCAAGCCTTTCAACGTCGTTGAAAAACATACCTATTGTTTACCAAAAAAAAAAACACATAAAATAGTCTTTTATTTATTGACTGCGTCTCGATAAGTCAAAAATACATTTTAATTTTTTAGAAATGAGTCTTGGGACCACCATGAATGAAAATTGAAAGATTGAAATTATCCAATATTTTTATATCATCAATACCAAAAGATTCCAATATAAATTTAGAAGATTTTCTGAATTTTGTTGCTCTTTCACATTTGAAAGAAGGAAATTTCCTTTCTTAAATTTGTCTCATTTGATCTATTTTAATTCTTGAGCGACTTCATTGTCCTTCCACTTGACAAAATTATTTAATATAACGTGATGTTTAACCAAATTATATCTCCATCATTTCGGCCTTCCTCTCAATAAATGATATTAGAGATCTTTGTGTGATGATTCGATACATCATCACGCTAGATAGACGCTACGTGGCTAAAATTATCTATGTGGAAGCTTACATAGGAAAGAGGACTAGTCTTAGTGTAATATTCTAGAAAAATGTGGGGATTTCCCATAGTAGATTCTAGAATATAATAGATTTACATAGAGAGTCTTTGGAATAATCTAGGGTTGTAGAGTATCCTAGAAAAGGGACTGATTTGTTGATATGTAGAGATTTGTTTAACAATTATTATTTACATATTAGCCCCTAAGTAAATTGTATAAATGTAGAGATTTGTTAATATGTAGGGATTTGTCGGGAAACAGTTGTCAGTCGACAACTTGACACACGATTTGTTAGGTCGAAGGATCAGCTAGCTGACATCCATACAAAAGCACTAACTAAGTAGATGTTTGTAGGATTTTGAAGCAAGCTAGGAGTGGTTATTGCACCTTTCACTAGCTTGAGGAAAGTGTTGAAGAAGTTGAATTAGATCAAAAATGTGTAAGGGATAGTAGCACACGAATGGAATAACTATTGTTGAGTTGGTATTCAATCCAATGTAGTCATACACATTATAGAACCCTATGTTCATTGTACAAGTAGAAGTCTAGTCAACTTAGGTCATAGTTCACCATTCTGAACTCATATAAATACATATTGCCTTTCAGATTCAATGAGAAAAGCCTCGAATACTCCTAAATTACTCTATCAATCTTGTGTTTTACTACAATTAATGCATACTTATTTTTAGATAAAACTCTAAATTACCATTAACCAACAAAGAACATTTCACCACCATAGGTCCCCTATCATCTCAGCCACCTTCTAGGAAGAGTACTAAGATGATTAGGTTAATTACCAACTAAACAAGAAAAACAATTAGGCACTAAGTAACTTGGTTATCAACATTTGACTGTTGCTAACTTTCCTAGATCCTTTAAGTAAGTCTAACATTTCTATAACTTCTTTCTAAATTTGTACTAACACTATATCAGTGTTCACCAATGATCTTCTTCAGTTCCTTGTTTTTTAGGTATGATAGATCACCGCTCCCAAATAAATGTGATCACTTCCTTCTGAAGCTTCTAGTTCTTTCTCTTTATGCCTTCCAGAACTTTCTAAACCTAACCCTTAGGTATGGTTAGTCCTACCCACTATTCGATTCTATCTCTCAATGTCTCTATCCAAGAGCATTATGCGAAGATGTGTAATTGAGTCTCCAGAGATTGACTTAGACAAAGACAATATGTAGTATCTTCCACTAAAATAGTGAGATGCCTTAATCTTTCTTTTGTAAGTAGTCTCCCTTGTATGTAAAGGAGTTGGATAAATGTGTCAATGTACCTTAGTGAAGATTGTATTCATAGTTGTTATAATTAAGCATTATTGTTAGTTAGTTACACGTCACATCACAGAGTTAGTTACAACTAATTACAATTAGCTTCATAGTTAGTTAGGATCAGTTACAGTTAGTCATTTTGTATATATACATGTATTACATACTGAGTTTCTAATCAATAAAGTAATCATTCTCTTCTCTCTGTAAACTCTATTCTCTCTGCACATTTATTATTCATGTTAGATTCACAAGCTTAATATGGTATCAGAGCAGGGATCGAGAGTAGATCGAGAGCTAGCTTTTGTTTACAGCATCAATTTTGAGTGATTTAATTCAGATTTGAGCTCTAAATTTCGTCTTCAATGGCTCCTGATGTAACTGAGACGACTCAATTGGGCCAAAATTTGATACGCTCAAATTACACCTCCCTAAAGAAGTATAAGCGATCGTTATCAAGTAAAGAACCCAACTTGTAGGTTGGGGTCGATCCCACGAGGAAAATGGTTTAAACTTTACTTTAACCAACAACTATATTCAATTAGCCAAAGTATTTCCAGAAACAAGAAATAAAAAGGGGGGATTTGTGAAACAAATTGTAAGAGTTCAGTAAGTAATCAATAAATAAAAGTTAATTTCGATTTTAATCAAGATGAGAAAATTAACTAGGGTATACGTGTTCACCACAAGCTCATAACGCAGCAATCCTAGTAACAGCAATCCTTTTCTAGTGTATTACATGCAAAGTGATAAGTTAGGTATCTCTAAATCCTTGATCCGGCATCTAAAGAATTTCACCCCGCACCTTGATCCGGCTACGTGTGTATAATTTACTAACCCTTACCTTTACCTCATATTAGACATCATAATCGATGTTTGGCTTAGTTATTACTTCGCACCAATCGACACTAGCCTATTAGATAGTATCACACTAAATCTATGTTGATAATTCTTTTCTTGTTGATTACCTCCTTGATCCGGCAAGTAGCAACAAGGCGAGTTCTAACGCGTGCACTCGTTAAAAAGACTTCTAAACGAAAGAATTATCAATGCATGCAAAACACTATTCAAGAATTACTTATGTACTATTCATACTTTGTTAATCGCTCATGGATCCCACAACCCTAGTTGTGAAGTTTAGTTACCCATAATAGCAAGAACACAATTCATAATATTAGATGAAGAAATCATGAACTTACGTAGAACGAATAATAAACCCAGAATTTCAACTTGAATTGCAAAGCCAAAAATCTTCAAAACGAACTTGGGAAATCAATAATTACTAGGGTTGCAAACTAATCTCCAAAGTTACAAAGTAAAACTAGAATAATAATGTCTAACCCCAAAAAACGAGGTTTACA
>NW_006239222.1:17764-19635 GCF_000226075.1 Solanum tuberosum
GGGTTAGGGCCAAGATTTGAAGTTACTTTTTACATTAGCCACCCTCAACTTAGGCTTTTGGCCTATGTCGAAGTGCACATGTCCAAGGAGGGACTGGGGCCAACATGGTAGATTATGGAAAAGTGAGTTCAGGGTTTAGAACGAAATAGTTTAATTTTAGGCTCAAATTATTTAGATCAAAGGGAGCATTTATTTCATTTGGTTGGATTCTTCTTTTAGGCGATTTATGGATTTTTCAGAACAATGGCCTATGATCACTTCCTAACCTCTAGATTGAATTGTCTTAGCAGGACTAACCAGGCAAGTTGTAGTTTTGCACAAAAACTGTTTGAACACTTAACGATTCTCACACACTCTTGGCATATAGTTCCATCCTCAGGTTGTCAGATTACCCGGTTCAAGTTTCAACTTAAGTCATGCCCTCAAGTTGGTTCATGATTATGTCATACTCAGAGCCAACACATTCAACTTATCGTAGCCTACAACTTCTAGCACACATCACAAAATTTGACAAGTATCATTTTTCATAAGCCATCATGCTTCTTTCTTTTTCATGCTTCTACACATGCGATCCTAACACATGCCGGTTCAACATAAATGAAACAGTCTCTTAGGGAAAAAGAACACAGGCAAGAAACCCCAAGAGAGGATTCATGAGTTGGGATATTCAGACTTCACCCTCTCACTCATAATCCATTTACCCCACCCCCAACAAAAATAGATGTGATTGTCCCTAATGCATACCAAAAGCAGTAAAAGAAAATGGATTGGGTGAAGCAAACCTGTGGCGCAAAGCGCCGGCGAATCATCAACAAGCAGGGGGGTTCGATTTCCCGGAGCCCGCTGGAACAGTGGTGGTGGCACCCTCAGTGGTGCCCGCATCCGCAATCATAGCACTCTCAGTAGTGCTCTCGATCAATTTCACCGCACTATCAGTGGTGCTCACAACGTCCCTCAAAACAGGATGAACCTCTGCAACTGGGGCAGAGCTCGATGCCCCTGCAACTCTCTCACGCACTCTTTGCTGGCGCAACTCTTCGTCTACAATCGAAGCCCTCCTAGCATCCTTCTCCTGCCGACGCTGTCTCTTGTGAGCTTTCTCTTTCTCTGTGCAATGAGAACGGTGCCGCTTGCCTTTGAATGTGTCGGTGCAGGCCCCTCCTCAGCGGTCCCACTGAATAGAGCATCTAGCATTGTATCATCAACCAGTGCAGTAGGAGCAGCCTGAGTCTCAACTGAAGGTGCAGCAAGAATAGCATCAATATCAATCCAGAGGCTGGCTAAGTCAGCCTGCAAAGCAGATAGATCTGGGGCCGGGGCTGATTGCTCGAGGACTCGCAACTCAAAGGCATTGAGCCGTTTATTAACAGCCTGGACCTTCCGGTCCATCATCCCCTCCATCATGCGCTCCATCCTAGCCTCGGACTTGGCTATCAACTTTTGCATCAACGACTGGATGTGATGCAGCAGTGTGGCCATCTGCGTCTCTAACTTCTATACTCTTGCCAACGGGACAACAGTAGCTCCTAACTGTGGTGTGGACCGGGAAGAGCTAGGAGCCATACTAGCTGCCTGAGATGAAGAGCCCAGGACAGTGTCGGCGTGGTCTGGGATAATGGGGTCACCGCCCTGTGCTTGCCCCACTGTGTCTGCAAGATCGGTACCCAAGGGAGGTACCTCAATCTGGGGCTCTCTGCGAGGTGCTGCCACATTTACCTCAGCTCAAATAAGGTCGATGTCCAATGCCCCTGTAAGGTGGACTAACTTGTCACAATGCCAGATCGACACTCCAGAGTCCATGCACAATTGGAAAATCAAACATGGAACGGGGTAAGTAGTGGAGGTCTTGAATGCCCTCTCGTGAATCTCTG
>NW_006239222.1:23674-24858 GCF_000226075.1 Solanum tuberosum
CACTCTAGAGTCCCTGCACAAATGAAAAATTAGACATGGGAAGGGGTAAGTAGTGGAGGTCCTGAAAGCCCTCTCGTGAATCTCTGATAGCAGCATGCGAGCAAAGTTGATCTCTACTCCTGCTACCAATGCTGCAACCATCACTGCTCTGTCCCAAGTGACTTGATTGTCAGCTTTTGTATGCGACACTCTGTTACGTACCAGCAGCCAGAAGAACTTGGCCACAAAATTTAATGTGGCCTTCCGAATGCCCAACCGTGGAGCGGCGACCCATTTCGCACACTTGCCATCTGCAGCAATGTACCTGGCCAACCATAGTAGAACAGCCTCTCGCTGCTCAACGTTCCTCTGGAAAGCGCCACTCCGTACGATGTCCCAGCGGTAATCAAACTCTGAAGTGTTAAGAGACCAAGAGTGGCCCGTGGTAGGACCATAGAGAATGGTCCGTTGATGGACCTACGGACCGTAGTCCACATCCGTGGTTTCACACTTAGTGAAATTTTTCATCTGCATCCATTTACGAACCCCATCTACGGTCCGTAGATGGATCTACGTTCCATAGACGGGGTATCGTGGATGCCATATGTGCCAGGTATCATGCATTTTTGGCCTTAGTTGTCAACATTAACACAATCTCATCATGCATTTACAACCTTAAATTATGTTAAGTTCTTCATTCTTAAGATTCCGACTGATTATTTTACCAAACAATTTAGACTAGTTGTGGAACCCTAAGTCGAAACTAACATATAGTTTTACGATCACATACAATAATGCTACATAATTACTATTTATCGTTCCAAGGGCATTGTAATTTTTAAGTTTATCATGCAATTTCATCTAACAATTACCAAGGTCAAAACACAACTCCCGACTTTCTATATTCAATCTATGAATCGAAATTCAAAGTGAGGGGAAAGTCTATTACCTTACAAGCAACGAGGAGTGGGGTGATTGCGTGATGACACTAAGCTTAGCAAGACCAAGGAGTCACCTCTTCGTTTCTGACCAAACACCGGACCCTTTTTGTTAGATTATGGGATGGGTTGTTTTTGAAATTGAAGGGAAGTTGGGGAATTATGAAAGGGATGATATTATGGAGGAGTTATGGAGTGATTTAGGGAGGTTATGGGATGGTTGAAACGGTTGAAGAGTGAATGGAGGGAAGTGGAAATGATTTGAAA
>NW_006239222.1:25856-29555 GCF_000226075.1 Solanum tuberosum
ATTTAGAATGGAAGGGAAGTTGGGGAATTATGGAAGGAATGATATGATGGAGGAGTTATGGAGTGATTTGGGGAGGTTAGGGAATGTTAGAAACGGTTTTGGGAGTAATGGAGGGAATGGGAGTGGTTAAAAACCAATGGGGGTTTTTAAATGGGGGAATCTGGGTCGGGTCAGACAGTCTGAGGTATGGACTCACGAGACCCCGGCTACGGTCTGTGAATCGATCTACTGTCCGTATATCAGGACCGTAGATCACTCATACACTTAAAACTTCAGAAAAATTTAGAAGCTTACCTGGAATCTACGTACGCCATCCATGGTTCGTGAGTTAAACGACGGACCGTCGATGGGCTCGGTAGACCTCTGCACCAGACCATTTTCTGCAGATTTTTCGTGGTGTACATGTAGATGTAGCAACCAATAGGCTATTCTTTTTACGTTTTCTGGACACTTTCTAGACACGGACCCTATTCTAATTCTAGCCAACACTAGCACAAAACTAAAACAACTATCAAATTTAATACAGGGAGGAAATCAAACAAAGCAACCCACTAGAGAAAAAACTATATCCTATCGTTGACTAGATTGTACATCTTGTGTTGTCTCCCAAGAAGCGCTTGATTTAACGTCACGGCACGACGCAGGCCTCTTGATTACTCAGACTTCATCAAGATTGTAGGCCTCAATCACTTCTTGCACAGTTTCAGCATTTCCCAGATAGATCTTGATCCTTTGCCCGTTTACCATGAACCTTGTTTCATCCTTTTTTTTCAAGCTCAACTGCCCCATGGGGAAACACTTTTGTGAGCAAAAATGGCCCAGTCCATTTGGACTTTAGTTTGCCTGGAAACAACGCAACCTAGAGTTGAATAGAAGCACAAGATCACCAACCACAAATTCTCGCTTTTCAATTCTTTGATCATGATACCTCTTCATATTTTCTTTGTACAAGGCTGAACTTTCATAAGCTTTTAGGAGAAACTCATCAAGTGTATTCAGGTCATCCATTCTTTGATTAGATGCGGCGCCCCAATCCAAATTTAACTTCTTCATCGCCCGCATCGCCTTATGGTCTAGTTCTACTGGTAAATGACAAGATTTCCCATATACAAGTTGGTAGGGAGACATACCTATGGGGGTCTTGTATGCAGTGTGATATGCCCATAGAGCATCATCAAGCTTCCTTGACCATGCAGTGTGATATGTCCGTTCTATTAGCATTCACAGTCTTCGTCAATATCTGTTTGATCTCTCTGTTGGACACTTCAACTTGACCGCTAGTCTGTGGATGGTAAAGAGTGGCTACATTGTGACAGACACCATATTTCTCAAGTAGTGCCTTGAACAACTTATTGCAAAAGTGAGAACCTCCATCGCTAGTAATAGCCCTTGGTGTACCAAATCTGGAGAAGATATTCTTTTTCAAGAATGCGGTGACACGTTTACATTCATTGTTGGAGAGCGCTACTGCTTCCACCCACTTTGATACATAATCAACCGCAACAAGAATATACTTCATCCCATATGAACTCACAAATGGCCCCATAAAATCAATGCCCCATACATCAAACAATTTTATCACCACTATAGGATTCATAGGGAGCTCTTGCCTCTTTGAAATCCGTCCTTCTCTTTGGCAACGATCACAAGACTTGGCGAAATGATGAGCATCTTGGTGGATGGTAGGCCAATAGTATCCACACTGCAAAATCTTATGTGCAGTCTGAATACCACTATGATGCCCACAAACAGGCGATGAATGACATGTTTCAAGCACACTCAACATCTCAACCTCAGGCACACAGCGACGAATAATCCCATCCGCACAACTACGATACAAATAAGGTTCATCCCAAAAGAATTTCTTCACATCATGCATAAACTTTTTCCTTTGGTGAAAAGACAAATCTGGGGGCACAATATCGCTTGCCAAATAATTAGCAAAGTCTGCGAACCAAGGAATCAAATCATGAGAAGCAGCCAATACCTGTTCATCTGGAAAAGCATCATTAATTTCAGCCCTATCTCCGAGCTTTAGCATAGCCTCTTCCTCTAATCTGGACAAGTGATCGGCAACTTAGTTTTCGATTCCCTTTATATCTTTTACCACAAAATCAAACTCTTGCAGCAACAATACCCATCTAATCAATCGTGGTTTTGCATCCTTTTTCGCCATCAAATACCTCAATGCAGAATGGTCAGTATGCACTATGACCTTGGTACCAAGCAAGTAGGATCGAAATTTCTCGAATGCAAAAACCACCGCAAGAAGTTCTTGTTCTGTCACAGTATAATTCTTTTGGGCCAGATTTAGAGCTTTGCTAGCATAATAAATAGGGTGAAGAATTTTCTCTCGCATTTGACCCAATACTACACCAAGTGCCACTCCACTTGTATCGCACATTACCTCAAACGGTTGTCCCCAATCCGGTGAAATAATGATTGGTGCTGTAACCAATTTCTTCTTCAACTCTCCAAATGCTCTAAGACATTCATCATCAAAATAGAACTTACAATCCCTCTCGAGTAGTTTGCACAATGGATGTGCAATTTTGGAGAAATCTTTGATGAATCTCCTATAAAAATCTGCGTGCTCAAGAAAACTTCTAACACCTTTTACAGAAATGGGTGGTGGAAGCTTTTCTATTACCTCAACTTTAGCTCTATCAACCTCAAAACCTTTCTCTGAAATTTGATGACCCAACACTATACCTTCTTTCACCATGAAATGACACTTCTCTCAATTCAATACCAAGTTGCAATCTTCACACCTTTAAAGCACCTCGGCCAGATGATCTAGACAACGATCAAAAGACTCACCTACAACTGAAAAATCATCCATGAACACTTCAGTAGTGTCCTCCACCATATCAGAAAATATCGACATCATACAGCGCTGGAAGGTAGCTGGAGCATTGCATAACCCAAATGGCATCCGTTTGAAAGCAAAAGTCTCATATGGGCAAGTGAAGGTGGTCTTCTCTTGATCTTCTGGAGCTATAGAAATTTGATTGTAGCCCGAATACCCATCAAGAAAACAATACCAACCCTTTCCTGCAAGTCTATCCAGCATCTGGTCCATGAACGGCATAGGAAAGTGGTCCTTTTCTGTCCACGCATTCAACTTAGGGTAATTGATGTGAGGCTAAAAATAAATATTTTTAATCATTATTTCCTCACATTTATTATTTATATTTATCCTTTTTGAGCATTAATTTGATGGATTATGCTAAATTGGGTATTTTATTTGTAGGATTAAATTGGTGGAAAATTGGAGAAGTTTGAAACTAAAACGAATTAAAGATGGAAGATTCAAGAAGGAAATCAAGCAGGTAGCTTAACGGATTAAATTTAATAAAATAATATATTTGTATATATGAGGAAAAAGGCTACGAACAATTTGCAAATTGAAATTGGGTACTACTGCTGCCACGTGTCAGTAGCTGGATGACTCATATTAGAATGAAAGGCGGTCAGCAACGTGAAATTCCAGAAATACGCGTACAGTGGAAAACCCAATTTAATTGGGTTTGTTTTTCTAATTTATCTTGAACTCAATTATTTTATTTAGGGTTTCTCTATCTATAAATAGGGGATGAAAAAATATTCTTAAGAAAAAGGAGGGCCAAGAACCAAGATACAAGACACAATACAAATTTTTTCTAGCTTAGGAACTTTGGAAGAGCCGCCGTGGAGGCC
>NW_006239222.1:30484-33044 GCF_000226075.1 Solanum tuberosum
ATTCTCTTCGCCCAAGTATACATACCTCAAGTGCGGTGGTAGAGCCTTAAGCTCCAATTTCGGTGCCTCCACAATAGATGGTCTTGCGGGTGGGGACTCGTGATTCTTCATGTCTAATTCATACTTCTTTGGTTTGGGCCGGTATTCACATCTATCGAGTGCGGCTACCAACTCATCATACTCTTCAATACCATCACTATCGAAATTCATTATGAATGCTGCTAGTGTCTCAACACCTAGTCGCTCTTCAATCTGCACTTCTGTCCCAGTCTTCACTCTGTAAGTTACAGCAGATACTGTTTGGAACTCACCATTCTACTTCATGGACCTACAAATATTGAAAGTTTCTTCTTAATTATTCAGTCTGAACTTCATTTGTCCCTTTTCCATGTCAACCAACGCGCGCCTTGTGGCAAGAAATGGTCTCCCAAGGATGATGGGAACCACAAAATCAACCTCACAATCAAGAATCACAAAAATCTGCCGGAAAAATGAAATACTCCACTTTCACTAGCACATCATGGAGTACACCAATGGGCCTTTTCACAGTTCAATTGGCCATTAGTAACCGCATTGCAGTGGGCTTTGGGTCCCCTAGGCCCAACTTCTTGTAAATAGACAAGGGCATGAGGTTGATGCTAGCACCAAGATCACACAATGCCTTAGCAAAGTGTAACAACCCTATAGTACATGGGATCATGAAAGCACCAGGGTCTTTCTTCTTCTTCTGCACAAGAGATCTTGTAGCAATAGCGCTACAATGCTGCAATCTATCATCATCTCCAAAACTCACCGATCTTGTCTTTGTCACCATATCTTTCATAAACTTCGCATACCCAGGCATTTGCTCCAAGGCTTCTATCAAAGGAACATTGATAGAAAGCTACTTTAACATAGTAATAAACCTACGATATTTACCATCTTCAGTCTTCTTCACTAACCTCAGTGGAAAAGGTGGTGGAGGTCTAGGTATGGGGACCACTTTCTGAGATATCTCCGCTTCTTGCTCTGTCGCAGTCTCAGACTCTTCTCTAACCTCTACCACATCATCTTCTTTTCTAATCTTCTCTGTTGCATTCTCAGACTCTTCTCTAATCTCTATCACATCATCTTCGTTTCTAATCTCAACTTCTACCTCAGACGGCCTAGGTTGATCTATGGTTTGCTTACCCCCTCGAATAGTAACTGCCATACAATGACCGTCATTCTTTGGATTCTGGATGGTGTTGCTAGGAAGAGTGCCAAGTTGACGTGGGTTCACTGTAGTGGACAACTGAGTCATCTGCTGCTCTAGATGCTTTATTGACACCGCATGGGCATTAACCTTTTGACAAGTCGCTTCTCATCTCCTTCACATTCTCATCAGTTGCATCAAACCTTCTCATCATCTTCTGCATCATATCTTCAATGCGCGCCATATTGCCTCCAGGTTCCCTAACACCAGATTCTCGATTTTGTGGGGGAACATAAGGTCCAGACTCAATCGTTCTGTTACCATAGTTGTTCCTGTTGTAGTTGTTGTCGCGGTTGAAGTTCCCATCCCGGACATAGTGACCCTCTCGGTTGTAATTTCCATAGTTTCGACCTTGGTTTCCTTGACCTTGGTGCCAATTTTCCGTGTTGGATCCTTGGGCATTTGGTCGGAAACCCCCCGTCTGATCATTCACAGCATAAGCATCCTCTTCATAGTAACAATCTTCAACTGGTGGTGGAGTTCTAATTAAGTACTCCCTCCGTCCCTATTTAGTTGTCCACTTTAGAAATGACACACATATTAAGGCAACAATGATTAGCATAGTGAAGTTACAATTTTGCCCTTATTAATTATGATTCCAAAATTAATTTATTCAAGATAACTAATCAATGTTGGGGAAGTTTAAATTTTCAAGAAGTTTAAATGAGGGTATAATAGGAATTTGTTTTTTGTTCTTTCTTGATTTGTCAAAATGGACAAGTAAATAGGGACATCTAAAAGAGGAAATATGGACAAGTAAATAGGGACGGAGGGAGTAATTCACAGCATTTACCTTTTCTGCTCCTCCGCTCACATGCTTCAATACCAACCCCAACTCTGTCCTCATCTGGGCCATCTCCTTACGAATGTTATCTGCAGAATTGACAGTGGTATTATGAACGGCAAATGTGTTTATCCCAGTATCTGTCCTTCTAGTGCTCCATGTTTTATTGTTGTGAGAGATCCTCTCCAATTTTTCAACAATCTGTGCATATATACAATCACCGTATGAACCTCCGGCAATAGTGTCAAGTTGTCACGCCCCGAGCTACCCCCGAGACGCGGACACGGGACCTAGGACCACAAGTGATCCCAAGCTAACCCTGCTGGCATGATCATGAACATACTAAAGATAATAAACTGATGCAGAAGCTAAATCATAAAGTAATCTGAAAAGATGGGGAATACCCATATACTATAACTGAATATATCGAAACTGAGAGTTTAATACAAAAGAAATATATTAACTCAATACTAAGCTGAATCTAAATATGTTTGAAATAAGCCTCTAAACTGACTAGAAATATTGGGACATACCCCAACTAG
>NW_006239222.1:35036-36183 GCF_000226075.1 Solanum tuberosum
GTAGTTTGTGTCAGAGGCTGGGTAGGGGAAGCCTCGATCCACGGACACAGACCACGGACCGTGGTCTAATCTACGGACCGTGGGTCTGTCCGTGAGTCGGGACTTAGCCAATTTTTTGAGCTAGTTTAGGGAGGGGTTGCAGTGGTGAACCACGGACCACCAGCACGGGCCGTGGTCTGACTTACGGTCCGTGGATGGTGACCGTAAGTTGCACCTGCAACTTCTCGAAATCTGTATTTTCGTAGTATTTCGAATATGGGGTGTTACACAAGTACTGCTTTATTGTTATCATCCTGTCCTCGATAGAAATATTCCTTCAGTGACTCATCATCAATACGGTGGTTTGGGACTCTTCTTACGAAGGCAGTGAATCTGTCCCACGAGCTACTCACAGACTCTCCAGGTAATGCAACAAAATTGTTGACCATATCTTTGTGATTGAACTTCTTGGACACTGGATAGTACTTTGCTTTGAACACCTCAGCCAGTTGGTCCCATGTAAATATTGAGTTATACAGAAGCTCAGTGAACCATATTGCAGCATCGCCTGTCAGTGACAAAGGGAATACTCGTAATCCAATTACATCCATATCCAAGTATGGTCTACCTACACAACTTTTGCACACCACCCTTAGTTTGTCTAAGTGAGCATGTGGATCATCCGACGGCGATCTTGATAATAAACCTCTTGTTGTAAGCATCTGCATCAAACTACTAGTCACCACAAATGTGTGCCCTGGAGGTAGAGGAGGTAGGACAATAGGTCCATCAGAGTCTGCTATATCGATGTTGCCCCGATAGTTGTCATGTTGTCTTGGGCTTGGTGGACCATGCACCCTCACTGCATCTCCCAATTGATTTTCATCTAGACCCCGATTTTTCTCACCAACTACTCTTGGTTGTTGTAACTCAACTGCATCACCAAGATTTACTCCGATAGGATTAACTGGAAGTCCTTGATTATTCATTTTTCTCAAAGTTCTGTTCAACTCTGGATCATACGGAGTAAGTGGTTCTCCCTGGCTTCGTGTACTTGGCATACATTAGAGTCGGAACCTGAGAGAGACAAAAACAAAGAGAAAAAGTAAAATTAGGAAATATTTGACTAACGTTCAATAATGTAGTTAAAAATAAATCTAAAAGCCAA
>NW_006239222.1:37255-42473 GCF_000226075.1 Solanum tuberosum
ATCCAGCAGTACGGACCGTAGATCGATCTACGGTCCGTCAATCCCCTCCATAGCTTCATACTTAGACTCTTCAAAAATCAGGAACTGGAACTCTCGCAGTATCACTCTACGGGTCAACAGTACGGTCCATAGATCAATCTACGGACCATTAATGGACACCGTGGTTCCACACTTAGTTAGATTTCCCTAATTTGTCCTCAATACCATGCCTGCTGATCTACAGTCATCACTTACGGACCGTGAATGGACCTACGGTCCGTAGATCACCTCCGTGAATGCCCTGTTTCTGCATTTCTTTCAGCTGTCTCTATACTTCCGCGCCTGAACATCTTTCCTGTAAAACATGATATAAACCACATAAAAACCAATATAAAAAGGACCTAGACACACACAACTTGTAAGTGAAATGTATTAGAAATACCGTAAACTCACGATATATCAGGGAATCCTCTGGTTACTGCAACCATTGATCACTAACATCCTCTGTATTTGTATCCGTCAGATGCACCGGGATCGCTTAATGTTGGAATTTATGCTTACCAGAACTGACAACTATACTCTGTGGAGCAAAGCTATGCAATTAGCCATGCTTGGGAAGAACAAAATTGGGTTTATCAATGGCCCTGTCAAGCGTGATCAATTTCCAGGAAACTTGAGTCAGTTATGGGATCGTTGCAATGCAATTGTGGTTTCGTGGATCTTATGCAATGTAAGTAAAGATCTACATAGTGGTGTATAGTTCTATTCAGATGCTTACTTGATTTGGGAAGATCTGAAGGAGAGGTTCAACAAAATTAACAGTTCTCGCATTTTTCTGTTACATAAGGAGATATTCACTCTTGTTCAAGGTGCTTCTTCTGTTTCTGTAGACTATTCCAAACTGAAGGATTTATGGGATAAGTATGATTCCATAATGCCTCCATCTTCTTGCAATTGTCCTAAGTCTAGGGATTTTTTTAAGCACCTATAGTTTCAGAGGATGTTATAGTTTTTAATGGGACTTAACGATAATTACAGTCAGGCTAGGAGTCAAATATTTTTAATGCCTCAACTTCCTACTGTTAATCAGGCTTATGCCATGATTAATCAAGATGAGAGTCAAAAATTGGTAGCTGGATCTAGTAGGATGCTTCCTGAGAGTTTTTCCCCTACAACAATGTTTACTTCCAGGCCTGGAATTCAGAAACCAAAGAAGGCCTATAATCCAAATGCTTTTTGTGATTTTTGTCATCTGAAAGTCGACTGTCTTAAGCTGCTAAAATGTGATTTATGTCACAAGACTGGACATCTCAAAGTAGATTGTTATAGGCTCATTGGTTATCCTCCTCACTACAAAGGTAAGAGAGATGGAGTTGTAGCTGGTAATTCAACATATGATGCTGGACTTGTACAGTCACAGGACCATGTACCTCCTCATTATCAAGCTTGTTATTCACCACCTCAAGCCTCTTTTCAGCACTTCTAACAGTATCAATATCCTTCCCAACCTATGGTGCCTATGTTTACTCTTGTGCAGCATCAACAATTGCTCAAAATGCTGGATCAAACCACCATTCATGATTCTCATGGTACTACAAATATGGCAGGTAACCTCTCTCTGCCTCAAGGTAATACTATGAAATGGATTGTTGATACTAGTGCATCTCATCAAATGATTGGTGATTCTCATTTCTTAAACCATAAAGGGTCATTAGACAATGCATGTCATGTTCAACTACCTACTGGTGACTCAGACAAAGTGACACACATTGGAGATTGTCACATTGGGGGAGGTGATGTTCTTAGAAAAGTAATGTGTGGGCCTGATTTTCAGTTTAACCTTCTGTCAGTCTCTCAGGTGACTAAGGATTTTAAACTGTTCTGTTACCTTTTATCCACAATATTGTGTTTTTCAGGACCTCTTGTCTGGGAAGGTGAGGGTGATTGGTAAGGAAGAAAATGGCCTTTATACGATCTGTTCACAGACACATGAGGAGGACAAGATACCACAGAGGTGTTTGGCTATAGCTCAGACTGATCCTGCTATTTGGCACAAGAGGTTGCGTCATGTTCCTATGAGTGTACTTAGGAGAATTCCTATTTTTCAAAAACTAGGCAATAAGATTTGTTTAGCAACATGTGAAGTCTGTCCACTTGCTCGACAAACTAGGTTACCATTTCCACTTAGTATTAGCAAATCTACATATATTTTTCAACTGTTACACATGGATATTTGGGGGCCTTATAAAACAGAAACTTTTGATGGAATGAGATATTTTTTTACTATTGTGGATGATTTTTCAAGATGGACTTGAACTTTTCTTATGCAACTAAAATCTGATGTGATTACTATACTCAAGAATTTCTTTACTGAAATTGAGACCCAGTTTGATACAAAAATAAAGAGAGTCAGATCTGACAATGGTGCTGAATTCTTCAATAATAATTGCAATGTTTTTTTTCAACTTCATGGTGTCATTCATGAGAGTTCTTGTCCTTACACACCTCAACAAAATGGTGTGGTCGAAAGGAGGCATAGACATATTCTTGAAACTGCAAGGGCAATCAAATTCCAAGCCAGCTTCCCTGATAGATTTTGGGGCCTATGCATTGAGTCTGTTGTATATGTTTTGAATAGAATCCCTTCGACTGTATTGGCTGGTGTTTCTCCCTATGAGAGATTATATGGTAAACCACCTTCTTTTGATCATCTGAGAATCATAGGGTGTTTATGTTTTGCCACAATTCTCCCCAAACATGACAAATTCAGTCCAAGAGCTGTGAAGGCTGTTTTGGTAGGATATGGTGCAACCCAAAAGGGCTATAAATTGTATGATTTGGAAAATAGGACCTTTTTATCAGTAGAGATGTCATGTTCAAAGAAGAAGTCTTTCCTTTTCAAGGAAGCATAGCTGCTCAGCACAGTTCCAATTCTAACTTGTTTGCTTTTGAAGATTTGGTTGCTCTTCCTGATGTTCCTATTGTAGTTCCTTCCAATGTTATTATTCCTGCACTTGGTTATGGGGACGCTTCTTCAAACACTCATTCTTTACTAGTAGATATTGCAGTTCCTACTATAAGGAGGTCCACTAGAGGTGTCAAGCCTCCTATCTGGCATAAGGATTATGTGACCACAACTAGTTCCACTAGATGTTTATATCCTATTGCTTCTGTTGTCAACTACTCAGGCTTATCCCCTAAATATCAGAGTTTTGTGTCCAAGTTTTCCATTGAATCAGAACCTCCCAATTACTCTTTTGCTGCTACGGATGCAACATGGGTTGACGCTATGCAATGTGAAATTCAAGCTTTAGAGGATAACAAGATTTGGGAGTTAGTGGAATTACCAAAAGCGAAGAAGGTCATTGGATGTAGATGGGTGTACAAAATCAAATACAATGCAGATGGTACAGTGGAAATGTTCAAGGCAAGGTTGGTGGCAAAAGGATACAGCCAACAAGAGGGTTTTGATTACCAGGAGACCTTTTCTCCTGTGGTAAAAATGGCTACTGTTAGGGCTGTTATCTCTATTGCAGCTATTCAGAATTGGAACATTCATCAGATGGATGTTTACAATGTTTTTTTACAGGGAGATCTATTTGAGGAGGTGTACATGAGTCTTCCTGTTGGCTTTAACAGTAAACATACTGGTACTCAGGTGTGCAAGCTATTGAAGTCACTCTATGGAATCAAGCAGGCTTCAAGGCAGTGGAATATCAAGCTTACCACTACCTTGACTGCTTCTGGCTTCCAGCAAAGTACTAGGGATTACTCTTTGTTTACCAAGAGACAAAATGACAAATTGGTGATAGTCCTCATTTATGTTGATGATCTGTTGCTTACAGGGAATGATCTCATTATGATACAGGAAACTAAGGAAGTTTAGCAGCATGTATTCAAGATCAAAGACTTAGGTGAG
This sequence comes from Solanum tuberosum, assembly GCF_000226075.1. Lineage (NCBI taxonomy): Eukaryota > Viridiplantae > Streptophyta > Magnoliopsida > Solanales > Solanaceae > Solanum > Solanum tuberosum. The sequence continues at coordinate 41,154 of NW_006239222.1, forward strand.
CTTCGATATTTTTTGGGCTTAGAATTTGCGAGAAGTGAAGCAGGCATTCTAATTCACCAAAGGAAATATACTCTGCACCTTATAACAGATATGGGGTTGGCAGGTGCCAAACCAGTTTCAACTCCTATGGAATTAAATTTGAAACTTACTTCTATAGACTTTGATGCTCATATACCCCTACACACACTGATCCACCATTAGATGATCCTACTAGCTACCAAAGACTGGTTGGAAGGTTACTGTATCTTACAACTACTCGACCAGACATCTCTTTTAGTGTACAGTGTCTGAGCCAATTTATGCATTCTCCTAAGAGGTCACACATGGATGCTGCACTTAGGCTTGTGAGGTACTTGAAGTCAGCACCAGGACTGGGAGTTATGATGTCTTCCACTGCTAGCAATGCTTTGACAGTTTACTGTGATGCAGACTGGGGATCTTGTATTAACAGTAGAAGGTCAATTACTAGATATATGATACATCATGGAGAGTCTCCTATTTCATGGAAATCCAAGAAACAGCCCATAGTGTCTCGCAGTTCAGCAGAAGCTGAGTATAGAGCTATGGCTTCGACTGTGGCTGAAGTGGTTTGGTTGGTTGGTTTGTTTCAGAAACTTGGAGACAGCATATCATTGCCTGTATCACTTCATTCAGACAGTACTTCAGCTCTTCAGATTGCGGCAAATCCAGTCTTCCATGAGAGGACTAAACATATTGACATTGATTGTCATTTTGTTAGGGAAAAGATTCAGGCTGGTTTAATTGTCACTACTCATACACCTTCAGCAGATCAACCTGCTGATATTCTGACTAAGGCTCTTGGCAGCAGTACTCATTACCATTTGATGTCCAAGCTAGGGATGAAAAATATTTTCATAGGTCCTAGCTTGAAGGGGGTGTAAAGGAGTTAGATTCACAAGCTTAATATTGTACAACCAACCACACAATAAATCGATGTTTTGGCTATGAAAGTGCAGTCCAGATGAGTTCTACATATTTAGTGTGCTTTTCTGTCCCCACATAGCATTATAGCTCCCTGTAATAGAATATTGGTTGTTATGAGTAAACTGGTATCTCTCTTGTGTGTACCAGCCCTTCATCATCTCATTCAAAGCATTAGTAGTTTTCCAATACCAACTGCTATCTTGCGATGTTTGGTGAGTCCATATATTTGTATATGTCTTCATAAATACAGCATGCATGAACCCATTTTGCCCAAAACGAATCCTTCTACTCTGATAATTGCCATAGTATTTTTCCAACTTAAGCAACATTCTAGTTCCTGCAACTCTTAATATTAACCCCCCCCCCCCCAAATTT
>NW_006239222.1:45624-55833 GCF_000226075.1 Solanum tuberosum
ATTCAAGATCAAAGACTTAGGTGAGCTTCGATATTTTTTGGGCTTAGAATTTGCGAGAAGTGAAGCAGGCATTCTAATTCACCAAAGGAAATATACTCTGCAGCTTATAGCAGATATGGGGTTGGCAGGTGCCAAACCAATTTCAACTCCCATGGAATTAAATTTGAAACTTACTTCTACAGACTTTGATGCTCATATACCCTCTACACACACTGATCCACTATTAGATGATCCTACTAGCTACCAAAGACTGGTTGGAAGGCTACTGTATCTTACAACTACTCGACCAGACATCTCTTTTAGTGTACAGTGTCTGAGCCAATTTATGCATTCTCCTAAGAGGTCACACATGGATGCTGCACTTAGGCTTGTGAGGTACTTGAAGTCAGCACCAGGACTGGGAGTTATGATGTCTTCCACTGCTAGCAATGCTTTGACAGTTTACTGTGATGCAGACTGGGGATCTTGTATTAACAGTAGAAGGTCAATTACTAGATATATGATACATCATGGAGAGTCTCCTATTTCATGGAAATCCAAGAAACAGCCCATAGTGTCTCGCAGTTCAGCAGAAGCTGAGTATAGAGCTATGGCTTCGACTGTGGCTGAGTGGTTTGTTGTTGTTGTTCAGAACTTTGGAGACAGCATATCATTGCCTGTATCACTTCATTCAGACAGTACTTCAGCTCTTCAGATTGCGGCAAATCCAGTCTTCCATAAGAGGACTAAACATATTGACATCAATTGTCATTTTGTTAGGGAAAAGATTCAGGCTGGTTTAATTGTCACTACTCATACACCTTCAGCAGATCAACCTGCTGATATTCTGACTAAGGCTCTTGGCAGCAGTACTCATTACCATTTGATGTCCAAGCTAGGGATGAAAAATATTTTCATAGGTCCTAGCTTGAAGGGGGTGTAAAGGAGTTAGATTCACAAGCTTAATATTGTACAACCAACCACACAATAAATCGATGTTTTGGCTATGAAAGTGCAGTCCAGATGAGTTCTACATATTTAGTGTGCTTTTCTGTCCCCACATAGCATTATAGCTCCCTGTAATAGAATATTGGTTGTTATGAGTAAACTGGTATCTCTCTTGTGTGTACCAGCCCTTCATCATCTCATTCAAAGCATTAGTAGTTTTCCAATACCAACTGCTATCTTGCGATGTTTGGTGAGTCCATATATTTGTATATGTCTTCATAAATACAGCATGCATGAACCCATTTTGCCCAAAACGAATCCTTCTACTCTGATAATTGCCATAGTATTTTTCCAACTTAAGCAACATTCTAGTTCCTGCAACTCTTAATATTAACCCCCCCCCCAAATTTCTTTGGGCAACAAACCTCGTCCCATGCCACTAGTGTCACCTTTCTCTTTCTTCTGTACTACCCAGAGGTACTTCCAGCACTTCTTATCCATTGCCTTTAGTATGCTCTGGGGCAAGATGAAAACAAATCTCGCGAAGCTATGAATAGAAAACAAAACAACTAGTATCACTTATAATCTTCCAGCATATGACAGTTGCTTTAAATACACATTGTTGATCCTACTAGTAATCTTGTCAACTAGTTGTGGACATTCTAATTTGTTCCATTTTTTAGCCGAGAGGGGAAAACCAAGGTACTTGATGGGAAATATACCTTAAGTGAAGCCACTTAGAGCTAGCAATTGATCCTTGATTAGTTCATCCACACTTGCCCAAAAGATACTAGATTTCTCTATATTTGCAACCAACCCTATAACACCACTGAAGTGTACTAGTGCCTCCATTACTCTGCAGACAGAAGTAGCATTAGCTTTACAGAAAATCATTAGATCATCAGCAAAATCAAATAGGATATCTTCAGTTTCTTGCACATGGGATGACAAGTGAAGTCTGGAAGATTATACATACACTTCAACACAGAGGTACTCAATTACAAGCACAAACAATAGAGGAGACATGGGGTCGTCTTGTCTAAGTCCCCTTCTTCCAGCAAAAGAACCATGCCCCTCTTTATTAATTTTAATTGTGAAAGAGGGTGAAGTTACACATGTCATAACTATATTGATAAACCTTCATGGAAATCCATACTATTGTGTTAATGACATTCTTTAGTCTAAAGCAAATCATTTTAGATATACATTTGTAAAGCACATTACAACATGAAATGGGCCTATATTGGCTAGCATTATATTTTCTGGTGCCACTACCTTTTGAATCAAAGCAATATTAGTGGAATTCAACAGTTTGTCATTCCGAAAAAATTCTAGGACAACAGTTGTGATATCACCACCCACAATTCCCCCAGACTTAAAAAATCCACTTCCGTAGCCATCTTGACCAGGACTCTTATAGCTAAAGCTTTAACTCTCTATAGGTGGCTTTTGTACCTAGAAGAGTCTTGTAGTAATTAACAAATATGTTGGCTATAATAGCCTGATCCGTTTGCCAAATTCCTGCTTCATCCTTTAACTGATTTTAAACATTTGTGCTTTATAATTGAAAAGAAGCTAAGTACTTAGTATTGTCATCACCAAGTCTAATTCATGTTGCTTTGCTCTTCTGTTGTAGATAAACATACTTATTTTTATTAATATTAATAATTAATATAAGTATCTTTTCTACCAAAAAGAAATATAGCTTTTACTTAATTGTTGGTATACTAATGTGTGTTACGTATAAATATCGAATATGAATATATATATATATATATTATCTTAAAGTGCTGACACACAAGTGTACCATGTCTTGCTGTATATGATGTTGATCTCTATAACACATAAAGAAAGGAAAAGGATGAATTTGTTTTTGCATGTTTGCAGCTTCCTTTGCGTCGGGAATCACGGGCTTTGTTCCTACCCTAATCTTGGGACCAACCCACCTTTACTTAATTATATTATTACTCCCTCCGTCTCATATTAGTTGATTATGTTCCTTTCTTAATTCTACGTACTCTCCTAAGATTTATCCATGATTCGAGAGTCGTGACGTATTTCTTGAACTAGGATGATTTAGATTTGACCTCTACATGAATATTCCATGACTTTTGTGGAATATTCAAGATATTTGAAATGCTTTTTAAGGGAATATAGTACATTTATATAGGCATGAACTAGGGTTTAGGGTTTAGCCTCCAAGAATCTCAATTGGAATTGAACACATATTGTAGAGTCTCAACTAGAATTGAACACGTCTTGTAGATTCCAACAAAATTTCAATCTCTACACATGCATATTAAATATTCATAAATAAAAGAATAGTTTTACCAATTCACTCTTTAATAACTTCTTTGGAACTTTACGAACAAGTGTGAACACTTTCAAGAATTAATTGCAAGGGTAATATGGGAAAAAAATCAATTCATGCTTTTTTTATTTAGTAAGGTGATCAACTAATATGACACTGAAAGAGTATATAATTAGTTATTTAATAAATATATACATGACTTAATTCTTGAAAACACAGCTAAATATACTTAATTTGGGGTTTTAAGTATGAAGGAATAAAATCAGTGTCGTAGTTGGCTACGTGGTTTAATTAGTTGGAAATTATGGAATGACTCAGCAAATACCTAATATAGGCATTATGCAATATTAGGTTTGATTAAGTTGAATCTTGAAAATTAAAGATTTATTATGGGATTAGTCAATTGTTAAAAAAGAACATAAAATTATCCGGATATGTACAAATAATAATATAGTTGAATGAAAACATATGTGAACGATCAATAGTTAAAGATCTAAAACTAATCAATATTTTAATAAGAAATATAAATTGTTTCAGAAGTTTATTTTTATTTTCTTGTAAATTTATTTCAATACGATAAGCTTATATTTCGTACTTTTTAAAAAATGAAATTGAAACAAATCCTGATCCAAATCTAATTTTCAACGTAGTCATCAAATTTTCAGGAATTCTTTTGAAATTCTATTATGCATAATTGTGCTTAACAACCAACGCTACTAAAAATTTACTATTTCTCCACTGAAAAATGTCCACCAATTTTTTTCACAGGTATTTCAATTGAATTATTGTAAAAGAAAAAATAGAAACATTTTCAAATGAACATCAACAAATATGGTGCAATGGATGGAGTTCCTCCTCTCTTAACTAGATTTTTCGAGTTTGAGCTCTAAGCATGAAAAAATTCTTAGTAGGGAGCGCTACCTCCAAATGGGAACCTATCCGATGTGAATCTAGAATAGTCGAACTCTCATGTGGGCACCGGACACTGAATGAGAAACTAAAAAAAAAAATCATACGAAAAATTTAGGAAGCTTCTCACTATTTCAGTGATAGAGTCTGTTTTCTACCAGACATTTTTTTTAATGAGCTAATTATATAAAAAATGAGTGAAAAAAATCATATTTTATATATTGTACAAATTTCTCATTGATTCGCGATAATTTTTTTTGTTTCTACTAGTGCAAAAGCAAAAAGAACTTGATGATGGACAGCTTTTGAATTCTCCTCACGTGTGCTGGCATGGTATTTTGGAGTGTGATTGAAGCTTTGAAAGAAAGAAAAAAAAAGGAATAAAGTATTAGTTTAATTTTCATATTGTTGTTCTTCTTTAACAACTATATTACATATATGTTATTGTGTGTTCATTATATAAATATATATCACGGGCTTCTTGAGTCTAGTAATGATAAAATGGTTGGCCCTAATTAATTAATCATCCTTTTAACTAAAAAAAATTATGATAATTACATGCAAATGTTATTCATATGTGACCTGTGGTGACACAAAAGAAATATCAAGTATGATCAACTACTTCATTTATTTGTTTTTGATTTCTAATATTATTGGTGAATGAAATTGAAAGTTTGGTTTATCAACTACTATTAATATATTTCATTTCAAGTATTGAATATGTAGTTGCATAATAAATGGGGAAAAAAATCGATTGTGAGTTGAAATTCTTTAAACATTTAATTTATGTGTACCCTGATTAATTAATACTAATTAATCGTTTCTTTTTTTAGAGTCACTTTTAGATATCTAACTAATTAATTATTAACTGATCATTTGGATATATAAAAAGGGTTTCACATAATTAATTAATTAATTAATTGTATAACTATAAAAATATTATTTGTAGATTTATAAGGTAAGGTTAAGGTGATTATGTGTTGCAAAATAAAAGTAATTAGGGGCTAATCCGTAATTAATTCCATGAATAAATATGTATATGTTATTGGTAAAAGTAGTGATATTGTTCTGAAAATATTCACTGCGGCACACCATCCAGTGAAGTCAACCCACCCAAAACAAGTTTTGTCTTATTTTCCATTACACTAATTTTTAATTAATATTATGTAATATATACATATGATTTTATATGTTAATTAGATGTATATATTATAATTAGTGTTTTATATAAATAAAATAATTGACATAGGAATATGTGTGCCTATTAATGCGGATCTAGCATTCTTTGAGAATGAGCATGTCTGTCGTCTTTTGCATTATATTTTAATATTACTAATCCTTATTGATCGTCGTAATCAATTTTCAACAAATAATTATTCTAATAATCAGCATACATGATGCATGTACAATTCTTACATGTTGCATATGCATACATGTTGGACATCTCAATAGTAAAGTATATGACATGTTAAGTATCAATATTTCGTGTAGGATTATATTAAATTAACTTGTTAGTAAGTTGTTGAATGTTATCTTCTTTTCTCTTTATTTATATGATTTTGTTTTTTTTTTTGAAAAATTTAAAGAAATCTCACTAGTTTAGAAGCTAGTTACTTAGATACATTTTGGTTTGCAATATTATGAATCTTATCAGATTTTGGTGCGTCTAGATACATCCAAATTTATGTCTCTCGGGATATATGAGGTCAAAATTAGGTGTAATTTGTTTCTACACTGTATTTAAGTGGATTCACATGTAACTGAAATACATAGATAAATCTCACTCGCTTCCATCTCATCTCGCTCGCCATTCTCCTATGTATCTATTTTAAATACATACATATATATACATGTATCTAGTTTATATCGAATGTGATTCATATGTATCTAGCATACATGATTATCTTACTCGTCTCTCTCTAGTTTAGTGTATGTAGCAGCAAAAATACATGTATCTAGGTGTACTTTCCTCAATATATGGTAGAAAACTCTTAATTAGTGGCAAAATACATAATTATTTAAAAGTATAAGTAGAATTAATATATATATATATATATATATATATGGTATGAATGTATATCTTATAAGATACTTTTTCCTTTTCTTTTCATACACATGGAAAATATTTGTTATACCATACTGATTGAAAATTCATCCTTTCAAGCTAAAAAAAAAAAAGATAAAAAAATGAATAGCTGATGGAATATGTTAGATAGACCTAAAGCTAAGTGCCAACAAATTTCCTTCAAATTTCAAATTTCAATTGCTTACTCTCCAACTCTATCCTTTGACATTATGGCATTTGGGTCCAGTCTACATTTTTTGTTATTTAAATCTTTCTAATTGAATTCTGTTTTTTAATAGTAAAAAAAAATTGGTTACTACTTGCCCTAGTCATATTATTATTGGTAATTTTTTAGAAAAAACATTTTTAGTTTAAATATATCCTTCTCTCATTATGCTTTGGCACATATCAAGCTTAGAATTAAATAATTCATTCCAATTTCATAACTATAGTTGTGAAATGGAAAAACATGAGCCGGATCGGGTTAAACGGGTTGTAAAGAAATCAAATATTTAAAAATAGAAATGAGTTATTTAATTCTCAGTTTGACAAGTATTCCTCCATCGAAATTAAGGACAAATTTGTGTCAAATTGTAATAATAAGAATATATTTAGACTCAAAATATAATGAAACTTGAATAAAAAAAATATAATTATGGGTGTATTTAAATTATTACTAATAGTACACGAGTATATTAAAAAAATCAAATCGAACCGCAATCCGAACCAAAGCGATTTAAAAACTGATATTTGGTTTGATATTGTTTTAAATTTTGAAAATCGATACTATTTGGTTTGGCTTTGGTTTTACTAAAAAACAACCGCAAAAATAACAAAACCGAACCGATAAATTAGATATATAAATTTTATAATTATTTATATATTATTCATAAATAAAATATAAATGTTTTGTTAAATTTTGATTTACTTATGTCTTTAACTTTACCATTTTCTCAAGCCCAATACTTAAATTTTAGCCTAACTATTACAATCCTCAGTCCAAGTCCATCAAAATCTATTACTTTATCTTTACCTACCCTACCTCACATAAGATAATCACACTTTCTCATAATTGAATCACTTTGTTCGTGAAATAATAAGTCTAGTATTGCTTAATTGAACCAATAGTAGCTTTCCTGTAGATTGTTCATGTACTAGTTTATGTCTATCGATATATTTATGTCCTCAAAAAATTTATTACTTTCAAATAAAAAAAAACTGAACCAAACCGACGGAAAAAACTGAACCAAACCGACGGTTATTTTTTTCGTTTGGTTGGGCTTGGTTTTAGAAATTTAAAAAACCGACTAGATTGATTTGATTTTGATTTTAATCAATAATCGATCCAAACCGAACCATGAACACCCCTAAATATATATGATTCTTTTCTATTATTCTTTTCCTTTCTCCTTCACGTATCATTTTTCCAGTTTGCTGCTATATAAATTAAGTCATTACAATAAAAATAATTTTTAGCGGTAATAAATATGTATATTAATAAAGAGTATTAAAAATTTTAGGAGTAAAAATATTATTATTCCATTCTTGAAATTATTAAAAGTCTCCATTCAACACAATGAGTTATATTTTCAAAAACAAAAATAAATATTTATCTCCATTAACAAATGTCTAAAGTTTGACAAATTCGAACTTCTAGAGATATTCCAAAAAATACTTATCTTCTGCATCAACTGAAGACAAAATTAACAGACAATTTCCACTTTTATATTTTGTCTTCATTTGCCTCATTTACACCTTCTTTTCTAGTCTATGTACTTCCCCTTTCCAAGTTTTCCTTTTCTTTTCTATCCATTGGTGAAAAAGTTAAAACATACAACAAAGTAGATAATTGTCAACATGACTTTTGATTTTATTAAGAAAAAAAAGGAGGATGTATAATTAATCAAAATGAGATTAATATCATTGCATTAATTGGATGAGTGATTTTATTTTATGTATTGATTAGTAGTTTGTTCAAAAGGTCTTTTCAGGCGAAGCGTATCAAAAATACTCTGGTCCGCTAATAAAAGAGGTAGATTACAATTATAGGGGAAATACTTTGATCCACAAATAAAAGAGGTAGATTACAATTGTAGGGGGTAAGTTTCAAACGTAAAAGCGTAAGCCTCAAGCGTTAAATATGTGTCTCGAGCATTTAATTTATTTTTTATGGTTTTAAAAATATGTTTTTATAAATCATTTTTTTTTATTATTGAAGATAAATGAAACATAAACTCTTATATATATAACATGATATAGTATCACCAAATTTGCAAGTTGAAGATCTAAAAAAATGTTTTGAGTGAAAGGAAAATATTAATTTTTGTTTAGAAATTATAATTCATTAGTATATTCACATCAAAGGCATATATGTGTCTTATTCTCATGCATTTTTGTGGTGCCGACACTCACGCAAGTCTCAATATCATTATTAATATTATGATCACATATTATATGATATGACATATTATATTAAATTAAATTGAATATATATGAATATTATAAAAGGGTAATATTACAGGGTGTTATCCAAATTCAATCAAAATTTTAAAAAAATATTATTGATAAAATCCTCAAAACAAACACAAAGTGAAGCGTGTTTGTACAGGCTGATAGTGAAAGTAAAAATTGTTTCAGCCATTATTGAAAAATGCAGGGTCCTATTTCTCTAAGTTATACATTCTCTCTGTTTTAATATTATGTGATGTAGTTTGACTGGATATGAAGTTCAAAATATATGTGAAGACTTTGTAATATGTCAAAATCACTTTTATAATTAGGATTTAGGGGTATCAAATGAGTGGATTAGACTGAAATTGAAAAAATATAAAATGGACTGAAATTCAAAATCATATTGAATCATGACCCATCCAAATTTACTTTGGGCTGATTCGGTTGAATTAAATTGGACTAAACAGTGAATTTGGTCATGACCCGCCCAATTTAACCCCCTTAATCTAAATAACACTAATATGACAAAAAAAAAATCCTTCCAAACTTTAAATTCTTTTAAAACATCTTTTCGGATACAGGCAAATTATCAGGTCAAAAGATATTGTATTCTTAATAATCTGATAGTAGTATTTAGAAACAACTCCAAAAATTACAAATATGAAAATGGCAAAAACTAATTTATTTTTTTTCTCTTTAATATTCGTTGTATTTTAAACGACTGAGTTACAAAATGGGGTTACAACCACAAACTCACCGCCCAACCTTCTTGGTTCCTTTACTAGAAATTTAACTAGCATAATACATAAACATATCCTTTAATTTGGTCGTAGTTCATATTTATGCTCTCCAACTTTGAATGTGCACAAGTAGACACTTAATTATATAAAGTTGAACAAATAGACACGCACGTCTTACGTAGCATCCTACATGGAAATTTGAGTCTTATGTAGCATCCTACGTTTATTATGTCAAGTAGGACTCATGAGTCTACTTGTTCAACTTTATACAAGTTTAAGTGTCTACTTGTACACATTTAAAATTAAATGACATAAATTTAAAATAAAATCAAATTAAAAACATATTTATGTATTATGTGAATATAACATGTATGCTAGCTCTCTAGAGAAAAGCGATGGACAATAGATGTAGGTTTAAACTTTAAAGAAACAGGTTGAAAAGAGAGATTGAATTGGGCTCAGCTCATGGTTATTTTAAGAGCAAATTTCACATATAGCAAACATAAAAATCATATTTGTATGTTATAGCTATAGTTTGCATAATTGCGCTTCATAGCAAATTTTATGTTTGCTATGGAGCTTTTGATTTGTATAATTCACTAGATACATCCAATTTTATACAAATTGTTCAGTTTTGTATAAATTTATTTATGCATTGTAATTTGTATAATAAGATTTGTATTTGTATAATTATAAGTTTATAGGACGAAAATATATGTATTTGTATTTGTATATACACTTTTCTCTCGCTTTATACAAACACAAACGCATTTATACATTTTATACCGAAATGTATAAAATGGCTA
>NW_006239222.1:56323-64924 GCF_000226075.1 Solanum tuberosum
TTTCACATATAGCAAACATAAAAATCATATTTGTATGTTATAGCTATAGTTTGCATAATTGCGCTTCATAGCAAATTTTATGTTTGCTATGGAGCTTTTGATTTGTATAATTCACTAGATACATCCAATTTTATACAAATTGTTCAGTTTTGTATAAATTTATTTATGCATTGTAATTTGTATAATAAGATTTGTATTTGTATAATTATAAGTGTATAGGACGAAAATATATGTATTTGTATTTGTATATACACTTTTCTCTCGCTTTATACAAACACAAACGCATTTATACATTTTATACCGAAATGTATAAAATGGCTAGTTGTATACCGAATCAGATGGTAAAAAAATGGGATGTTTGTTGCGAATTACAAATAAAATATATTATGACTATATCATTTAATTTGAATTAATAGTTTGCTATTTCATACAATTTTTTCTTATTTTAAAGGGAAAATTACATTAATTAACTCTCTTTATGTCCTTTCGGTTCAAACAAATTATCTTGTGTGCTTCCTTTTTAGCCAAAACTCAATTCACCTTTAGTTTGTTTCATACCATCATTATACATATATTAAGATTTGTGCAGCTTTTCATGAATGTTGTTATAGTATCATTAAGGATTTTAGGAGTGTCTTATTAAGGAATGAGGATTGATTTGGTGATACAAAGGTTGTTCCTCAATTATATCATTTTAATATTATGATAATATACGAACATATTATGATAGTATCATTCATGTATCATTGAATGACTTAGAAAACCCTTTATGATATCATCACAGTATATATGATGGTATCATTCACTATATTGTGCAATTTTTCCTAAATGTCTAGCTGACTTAATTTCCCTTCCTTCTATTCATTTCTTTTTAATTTAATCCAATCGAGTATTCAGATCCACATGTCATAGATTCTTGAATGTGACACTGCTCAATACAATAATGTAACCAAATATATTGATTTAGGGAATTTAGTTGGAGGAACTTACGTGGATAAATAAGCATATATGAGTCAATTAGCTAATATAACTATAGTTTGAATTAATTACCACTTGCAACCTCTTTCTAACTATTATTACGTGTGCTTCTCTCCTCTGGCCTCTCTCTTCTCTTATACATATACAAATACAAATTATATATATACATATACAATTATATATCAGATATACAAATGAAATTTGTCTCTCTCCACTCTCTGCTCTCTCTCACTCGCCTCTCTCCTCCCTCTCCCAGTCTCGTTCGCCTCTCTCCTTTTCTCTCTCAATTTCACTTGCCAGATATACAAATACATATGTATATCAGTTACATATATATAATTATCTGACAGATATACATATACAATTTGACAGATATACAAATACGATACACGTCTCTCCACTCTCTGCCCTCTCTCGCTCACCTCTCTCCTCCCTCTAACATGTAGCTATGAATCGTAATTAGCAAACTATAGCTATAGAGCCTAATTAAGTTTGTTTTTAGTGGCTATTTACAAAATAATTCCATTTAGTTATTGATTTGCTATAGAATTATATTATTTCATATCAATATCAATATATCTCAAAGGTAATTTCAAATATAAATCTGATTTTTATGTTTTGATTTGAAGTGTACTATGAATGGATTCTATTGTATGGTGTCTAAAATTGTGTATACGTATCAGTTTATCAAATTTATAGTTATTTTTTAAAGTTATTAGTTTGGATCTCCCAAATAATATTTTTTATAAAAAATTCACTACTTGAATGTGCAATCAACGCAACCTATTTTTATATGAGCTAAGATGAAGAATAATGTATAGAAAATTAGGTATGATATATCATGATACCTTAAGGATATACGATATATCATAATACCTCTAAATATTATGTATCATGATATGTTTAAGATGCATGATATATCATTATATCTTTAGAATATCTTTTCAATACCTAATATATCATGATACCTTTAAGATACATGATGTATTATGATACGTTTAGGATACATAATATATACATTTAGAATACATAATGTATCATGATATCTTTCGAATACATAATATATCATAATACCTTTTGGATACATAGTGTGATACACTTTGGATGATACCATGATGATACTTTTGTTGTGGTGTATCACAAAAGTTATAATGTATTGGTTATATGATGTGTCATTGTATTAAATCTTATACTTTATTTTCTGTTTCTTTACCAAATACATATAGGATCATCATGAAAATATTGTGCTTCCATGTTCATAATGTGGCTCAGTCAATAATATTGTGTTAGAGTCCCCAAGTTGGATGCACTTTGCTCTAGACTTTTGTTTCATGATGGTTTTTTCTAGACCACTTTTCTAAATAATTAATTCATGTTTATTGGTCAAATTAGTTGATTAAAGTAAATTAATTTATTTTTATTTATTGAAAACTAGACCTCTAAAGAACACTATGTAAGGGTACAATGGTATACCTAGTTTCTTAAGGGGCGTAAAACCTTATATGGTGACAACTAAATAGGAACATATAGAGTAATATGTATCTCATTATAGTAAAATCTCACAAAATTCATACTAGGTAATTAATAATCTCTCTAAAATAATATTTTCTCCTGGTTTCGACTTGGGCCAATGGAAAAAATCACTAATTTCGATAAGATAATAAGAAAATATATTTTCAAAAGACCCCTATATAAATTTATAGTCTCATTAATATTATAAATTAATAATTCTTTAAAAATACAAATATATCTAAGACAATTTAGTGAAATATGATTCTATTGTTTTTTGTTAAAATTTACATCTAGTTGAAGTTCATCTCAAATTTTTTTTATTGCATCCAAAAGTACTAGTGTTGCCATGACTGCAAGTCTTTTTGAGTGCATGTGGAATGATCTTTTTTGTATTCACACAATGCTTTATGTATTTGATCTGACATTGTTTGGAGATTCTTGCTTTTATCTCTCTCTCTCTCTCTCTCTCTCTCTCTCTCTCTCTCTCTCTCTCTCTCTCTCTCTCTCTCTCTCTCTCTCTCTCTCTCTCTCTCTCTCTCTCTCTCTCTCTCTCTCTCTCTCTCTCTCTCTCTCTCTCTCTCTCTCTCTCTCTCTCTCTCTCTCTCTCTCTCTCTCTCTCTCTCTCTCTCTCTCTCTCTCAGTTCAGGCGCACTTTAGTGTGCACTAACTTGCACCTGCCAGAAATGGGGAGAGGAAGACCACGCCGAGATACACAGAAGCATCGCGGTGAAGAGATGAGCCATGGCATCGCTATGAATCCCATAGTTGAAAAAAACACAATCAGTCAAAAACATTACGCCACAACCACAAACACCAAATGAGACTTCCTTGATTCCAACTCTTATGGATAAGGGTAAAACAATCAGTAACAACCAATGATTGAAATTTTCATCAAGTCGTGGATCTGGAGTAAGGGAACAAGTTCAACAATAAGGAGCCAATGGAACAATAACACTAGGGGAAAGTTCAGGTGATTCACAGAGGAAATTGCACCTGCCTGCAGAATCGACAGAAATCATGGGTAAATCTATTTCCAACTAATCGTATGGCTGCTAAAGGTATGAATTTAACTTACATCCCTCCAGTGATAGTAAAAGGGGAGAAAATAGTAGAAATCTTAGCTGAAGATGTTGCTAAGGATGATGAGAAATGGGCACCTTCGATGGTAGTTTATGTAATAAGCTCAATGCCATCTATTGAAGCTATGGAGAGATGTTAGGGCTCATTGTCTACTAAACCAGTAATATTATATCACATAGATAGGTACTTTGTGGTGACTGGTGATATTTACGAATGAGGGAGAGAGATATGATGTTTTGTTCAAGATCACATTACTTAATGAGAGGACCTGTTATAATGAAACCATGGGTGCCAGATTTCAACTTCAAGGAGGAAATTCTTACAACCATTCCTCTATGGATCAAACTGCCAAATCTGCCCTTAAAGTGCTGGAATCCAGTTGTTATAAGCAAAATTGGAAGTATCTTGGGACAACCTTTGTATGCAGATAAATGTACAACACAAATGAATAGGATTTCATTTGCCGGGATTTTAGTAGAAGTGGATATCTCTCGGCCTCTTCCCAAAATGATAAAAAATTAGAATCCAAAGGGGACGAGTACTGGAGCAGCCTGTATGGTATGATTATAAGCTAATGTTTTGCCAAAAATGCCTGCAAGTAGGACACTCATGTGTAGACAAACCAATTTCAACTCCTCAATTCGAGAAGAAAGGTCAGGGTCAGGGACAAAGGAAGGAATGGAAACCTGCCAGAGGTAAAGAACATGGACATGGTACAAGTCGGGGGTTAACTACACAACAAGTACAACAACCCATTTGGGAGGATACACATCACATGAGCAGGGAGAAAGGCAAACAGTGCGACAAAGAACCAATACAAAGAGAGGTATAAGTTATCCAAAGGAAAGTGATGCAGACAAAAAGGGATCTAATAGTGCAGATGATTATCAGAGTGGAGAAGCAGATGTGGACAGCATGGAAATACCACTTAAACCATCCTCCAATTCATGATTGTTACATGGAATGTGAGAGGCCTCAACCAAGAGATGAAACATAAGGAATTGATGTTGTTTTTTAGAAGGAATAAAGTAAAGCGCATAGTTATATGTAAGAAGAAAGTTGGGGCAGAAAAATCTAGTAGTACTATAAATAAAGTTATGTCAGGCTGGGAGTGGTGCACTAATGCTAATTCCAATGTACGAGGTAGATTGTGAGTGGTATAGAACTCTACTGACATTGACTTCACTAGGATGGAGGCATCAAATCAATATATTCATGGTTTGGTGGATGTGAAACAATGTGATATGCATTCCAGTTCACAACAATAGATGGACCACACACTATAGGTGTCAGGAATCCCTTGTGGATAGCAATTCATCAGCTGAATAATTGTATCAATGAACCATGGTTGTTAATTGGGCACTTTAATGTTATCCTAACACAAGATGCCAAACCTATTGTGAGCCAAGTTCAGGTTGCAGAAACAAGGGACTTTAGAGATATCTTGAGTGATTGTAATCTTTTTGATAACTACATACAGGTGGCAGAACTTTACGGGGACAAATGGGCATTTTTACAGCAGGATAGACAGAGCAATAGTTAATGATGCTTGGATTAACACAATGCCACCAATGCAAGTCATGGCTATGGATCCATTGTTCTCAAATCACTCACCTCTAGGCCTACTAGTGGAGGAACAAATAGATACAAATAAGAAGCCATTCAGGTTTTATAATTGTCTTGGGAAACACACAGATTTAAGGAGTAAAGTGCAAACAAGCTGGCAAATACAAAGTGCAGGAATGAAAGGGCTATGGAAAAACTTGAAGCTAGTAAGAAGAGAGATACAGAAATTCAACCAATATGAATTTATGGGTGTCTCAGATAGAGTTAAACAACTTAGAAGAGAACTTATTGATAAACAAAGTCACATGAGGGTGGTTCCAATCCCTCAAAGTATGTTGGAGGAAGAAAAAATGTTGAAAGCTGAGTTGGTCAAATGGAGTTTGATAGAAAAAAAAACATATATAAACAAAACTCCAGAGTACAATGGCTTAAGCTAGGTGATGTTAATACTGCTTATTTCTTTGCTAGCATGAAGGGAAGGAAAGCTTAAAATCAAATTATTATACACACCAAAAAGGATGTCCAGGTCATAAGAGATCCATAAAAAATCACCACAGAAGCTATGGAGTATTACAAGAAGATGTTAGGACAAACCACCAGTCATAAGCTCATAATTTAACTAGAAGTGCTTAAAGCTGGACATGTGCTCATAAGAGAACAACAATTGTCCCTAATACAACCATTCAATGATGATGATGTTAAGCAAGCACTCAAGGATATTGGAGACTCAAAAGCTACAAGAGGAGATGGCTTCAATGCTTATTTCTTTGAACAAGCTTGGTGTTGACACCCAGTTATGACCTAACATTTTAAAAAATTCATAACTTTTTAAGTTTTATTTATTTAATAGTTCAAAATAAATTTTTTATAATTTTAAATAAGTTTATCAATAACTATCCTTATTTATCAAAATTTAAGATTTTTCTTTTATCATTTAATCTTAAAATTACATTTTTACATGTCATTAGTTACGTTCATTATATATTTTTTAATATTCATTTTATTTGTTAATATTTATTTTGATATTTTGCACAGTCTAAAAATCCATTTGAATATGAATAAGATTTCATACACAGATATTTTATTAGCTAGTTATTTCGACCCATGAATTTTATATAATAGTATTGTACTATAAGTGGTTTTTGATTTTTCTATTTAACCTATTTCTTAGTCATTGAGTGGGGGGTGGTGAATTATTTTTTAGAAAGGGGGTAAACATTGAGAAAGGGGAAAAACCCTAAAAAATATTTTCTCTCATATTATCGAAAGGGTCAACCGCCTCAAAGGTAGATTTCACAACCGTCCCAGAATCCGGGAAGCTCCTAAGAACAAACCCAACTATCATCTTCAACTCTCAGCTCTTTTCTGCCAGTGAACCAAACCTCAAAAACCTCCATCTCCCTCCGAGCTCCGGCGAACATTCAGCTCTCCGACCTCCAAACAACCTGCTAGCGAAAACCAGCGACACCAAACAACCCCATTTTCCAGCATCTTCTCCGACCGCACAAGGACAAACCACCACCTCTAAAACCCCTTTGTTTTCCCCATTCGATGCAACCAGTAGCTCCAGCGAGGAGCTCAAAGCTTCGATAAATTGGAGCTTAGCAACACCAGTTTTATTTACCTCTCCCCTTTCACGATTTTCCTCTGTTTTGCAGGTCATCACCAACGAGCTTCACTCCGGTCAAACAAACAGGTGCTTTTCTTCCCTGTTTCTTCGTCAAATAGCAGCTTCGGTGAGTGTTTCATTTCCAGATCTAACCGGAGTACTATCAACTCTGACATAGTCAGTAGCTAGCTTCTTTTCCAGCGAGGTGAGTTATTTAACCCGTTTCTCTGGCTATCTTCATGTTTATGTATATATATTTCATGATTAGTTATTGATTGTACAATGTTATCTTATATTGTTATTCTTTAGTTAATTTGGTGTTAATATTTTTTCGGAACCTTGCTCCGAAAAAAGTCTGAATTACTTTGTTGAATTATGTTTTTAAAAAATTCCATTTTTTGGGTGTTAGTTATGTTATTTGGTTTCAAGTTTGTTGTTCTAAGTTAGTGAAATTCTTTGTATTAATTTTGCACAGTTCTCGATTTTTTTTAGCTACTAATCAATTTAGTATTTAGGATAATTTCTTTTTCTTCTCAGTTAAGTACTTATTATATTTCATATTGAATTTTCTATACCTGTGCATTTATTCTTTTAATAACTTTTGGAACTTTCCAGTGAATAGACATGTGTCCTGCTTGTTGTTATTTACTCAATTTTGATTTCATTATGTTGGATCGTTGTCCTATTTTGTTCCACATCTTGATACTTTGTTTATTTAGATTTATTTCATGTGTATTTGTCCAACTTTTTCAGTGAGTTATGTTGATGTCATTTATTTATTATTCTCAAAATTTTCATCTTCAACTCTCAGCTCTTTTCTGCCAGTGAACCAAACCACAAAAACCTCCATCTCCCTCCGAGCTCCGGCGAACATTCAGCTCTCCGACCTCCAAACAACCTGCTAGCGAAAACCAGCGACACCAAACAACCCCATTTTCCAGCATCTTCTCCGACCGCACAAGGACAAACCACCACCTCTAAAACCCCTTTGTTTTCCCCATTCGATGCAACCAGTAGCTCCAGCGAGGAGCTCAAAGCTTCGATAAATTGGAGCTTAGCAACACCAGTTTTATTTACCTCTCCCCTTTCACGATTTTCCTCTGTTTTGCAGGTCATCACCAACGAGCTTCACTCCGGTCAAACAAACAGGTGCTTTTCTTCCCTGTTTCTCCGTCAAATAGCAGCTTCGGTGAGTGTTTCATTTCCAGATCTAACCGGAGTACTATCAACTCTGACATAGTCAGTAGCTAGCTTCTTTTCCAGCGAGGTGAGTTATTTAACCCGTTTCTCTGGCTATCTTCATGTTTATGTATATATATTTCATGATTAGTTATTGATTGTACAATGTTATCTTATATTGTTATTCTTTAGTTAATTTGGTGTTAATATTTTTTCGGAACCTTGCTCCGAAAAAAGTCTGAATTACTTTGTTGAATTATGTTTTTAAAAAATTCCATTTTTTGGGTGTTAGTTATGTTATTTGGTTTCAAGTTTGTTGTTCTAAGTTAGTGAAATTCTTTGTATTAATTTTGCACAGTTCTCGATTTTTTTTAGCTACTAATCAATTTAGTATTTAGGATAATTTCTCTTTCTTCTCAGTTAAGTACTTATTATATTTCATATTGAGTTTTCTTTACCTGTGCATTTATTCTTTTAATAACTTTTGGAACTTTCCAGTGAATAGACATGTGTCCTGCTTGTTGTTATTTACTCAATTTTGATTTCATTATGTTGGATCATTGTCCTATTTTGTTCTACATCTTGATACTTTGTTTATTTAGATTTATTTCATGTGTATTTGTCCAACTTTTTCAGTGAGTTATGTTGATGTCATTTATTTATTATTCTCAAAATTT
>NW_006239222.1:64954-69801 GCF_000226075.1 Solanum tuberosum
TCTCCGTCGATTTTGGAGGCCTCCACATTTTAATAGACGGAAATTTAGTTTAAGTTTATATGAGTTTTATGTTAAAATTGGCCGATGAAGAAATTACCGTCGATTTCCAAGGCCTTCCATGTTAATAAGACGGGTTTTTATTTTTAAGTTATTCTTTGATTCATTCATTTTTATTCATGTTAATTTATTACTAACACTTTTACTATGTGTCTTTACAGGTGCCCGGAGGTGCTTTCCATTGAAGCTATTCAAATTAGGTTCGAATTATACTCTTATTTATATTGTATATTATTGACGATAGGCAAATTTAGGCCGATTCCTATATTATTGTTTTATCATATTACTTGTGTATATTGCATGTTTATTATACACATTATTTTATTCTCCTCCTCAATTTGAAAAATGAATTCAGTCGGTATCCACATTTGTGGATTTCGAAGGATGCCTAGCTTCTTCCCTTCGAAATGACTTGAACTCCTTACCTAGAATCTCTTGGTTTCGTAGATTATTTAATTGATTTCCTAGTTTTTCCTAAAACTATGTGGCAACTCCTTTAAAATTCGTTTATTCTTAAAAAAAAAAAAATTAAAATCGACCTAATTGATTATTTTTTGAGTCGTCACGACATTCTTCTTATTTGAATAAAGTTGGGATGTAAACAGAATGGTGACTCCGCTGGGGACATAGAACTTCTAACCATTATAAATTCATTCTTTCAAATTGAGAAGGTCTTTCTTTTATCGTGTTATATCTTGCGTGTTGTATATTTTTTTGATTGTTTGTAGGTTGTTCTTGTGGTTTATTGATTATTTGTTTAATTGTATGTATATTGTCATTACATTCATTGCATTTTTCAACTTGTATGTATAATATATTGAGGACGGTTTGTGCATAATCGCAGCCGAACTTTTTATACTCGACCCTTTTTTGGAATGATCGACAATTTATTGGTACGTCATGCGTCTAATGATTGTCGTGAGTTACAACCTAAGTTGTCCACTTGGGTTCCCGATCTTTCAAAACCACTCTTAGTCAACTAACGTAGAGCGAAACCAAATCTCAAATTTAGCGCATTTTGAACTAAGTCGACCCAACATTCAAGATGTGTTGGACCCATTAGAAGCCCACCTTAAGTCTAAAATGGCCTTCGGCCGAAATGGACGATCACAATGTGTGTTCAAATTTGAAAGATGTATACGTCATTTGGTAATTCATTGTCACTAGAGATTGGGGGTTTAATTTAGTAGCTTACTTCAGTCGAAGAATAAACTTTACGAGCTAACATTTCATCCAAAAGTTGTTGGCATTCGGAGATGACAAGTGATTCAAGAAGTAAAGACCTTCTAAAAGTCTTAGTTTTGGATTGTACCCCTGCGTGAGATTGATTATTTTTTTTTCTCTCCTTATTTTGTAATCCTATTTGAATAATTCATAAAATTTGTACTAAGTGTTTGGGGGACAATTGAATGTTGTCAAATTGTGTAATACATCATTCAGATCGATAGGTCTACCCTTGGCATAAAATTGTCACATATTTGTATAGGACACACAATAATTGTTTGTATGGTATGTGATATAGTTGAGTTTGTCTTCAATCCAAACATTGTTATGTGTTTAATTAATTCTTTGTGTGATATTTTGCATTATCCACATTATGCATACGAATTAACACTTTTACCTTTTGAGTTTTTCTTCCTTTTTGCTAGAGGTTGATTTATTTGAAAGTCATTGTTCATCCGAAATTACAAGGGACAAGAGGATTCACGAAATTCGAGTCTTTATATTTCACAAGACATTAATATCAAGTCAAAAAGATAAATCGGGGGAGTCTTTTACTATGAGGAAAACCATCCCCGACTGTCGACAGGGATGGTCATAACAATGTCTGGTTCTCGTAGATAATTGGGAGAAGATATAGTTCCAAGAAACATCCAAAAAAAGAATACAACAAGTGGTTACTGTAAAAAAAAATAAAAAAAAATAGGATATCACATTCAACAGGCTGTACAAAGGTCGACAGTTAAAAGAATACAAGGAATCACTCTAAGTTTGTCTAAATTTTAAAAGTATTTTAAGTCATATCTGAACGAACTACGCGAACATGATTCTCATCTCGATGAGATACGTAGGCAACCCTTCTTGGGTTCGGTATCCATTTTTTCAAATTTCAAAAATAAAAAGTAAAATAGTTGTGCATATTTTCAAAGTCATATCTGCATGAACTACGCACACCTGATTCTCATTTTGATGAGATATGTAGACAATCCTTCTTGGGTTCGGAATTTATTCATTCTTTAAAAAAAAAAATATTTTGTACATATTGAAAGAGTCATGTTTTCAGCTCAAATGAGACCAATGCAATTAGGAGCATGTAAAAATATTCAATATAATGAAAAAGGTTGGCTTTGTGGTAAACCATAGATTCTTTTGGTACCTCTCATTTATACTTTTGTGATGCTTGAAAATTCTCTTGCATGCATTCAAGATAAGATAAAACCGACCTCATGATTTCATGTGCATTGTGTGGTGAGCTTTTAGATCAAAATTCAATTGCATCGCACTGTTGATCTAGAACTTGGCCTGAATGTTTTTCGAGGCGAAATCCTGAGTAATGTTTGGTATGGGAAATGATTGTAGGCCTTCTTTGATCCGATTATGCCTTTCAAAACCTACCAAATGACATTAATCCCTAGTTTTCCCCACTTTGAGCCTGAAGACCTTCTTTGGACAACCACATCTTAGCCAATACTCCTTTTAGTGTTTATATGCACTATCCCTCTCTTGGCTCAACCTTCTTGAGTGCACCAAAAATGTGCAAATTATAAAAGAAGATCCATGTTTGAAGTTGTCAAAGGCAAAAGATACAAAATCTCCCAAAGTTGAGGAAGCAAAAAAAAAAAAACGATTTCTAGAAAAAAGAAAAAAAAAGAAAGGTGGAAAGAAATAAAGAAAGACAAAAACACCCCTACAAGGTCAATGAAAGACAAGAAGGAAAAAACTCCAACAAAAGAGGAGAAAACTTCAACACAAAGGGTGAAAAAGGAAAAGCTCCAACAAATAAGAATTCAAAAGAAGTTGAAAAAAAAAACAGGGGACAATAAGGAGGATCTGATGCCAAAGGTGTATCAATCATCAAAAACACAAATTCACTGTGACGCTCAAGAAGGAATTAAGTCACTTTTATCCCAAATATACATCCTACCCGTCCTTAAGCCTACATTACGAAGCCAATAACAAGTTCTACATGATCTCATTCCAAATGTTCTCACATTAGTGGAGATTTACATAAGGGCCAAGCATATGGTATCACAGTTGCATGCATTGATCATTCTTGTGGGTGTGAGTGCACTTCAAAAAATGTCCTCAAATAATATGCTTCAAATATGTGTGAAATAAGATTTTTCTTTTTGTGAGACACTTGAAACATGGGAATTGGTACAATTCAAATCTTTGTTTGAAGAAAGATGAACAAATCTTGTTGATACTTAAATATGTTTGAGGTACCACTTGAAGCTGTAGGAGTTACCTTGAATTCAATCTTAGTTAAAAAAATAAAATGGGGGAGAGATTTACATGCGATCCTGACTCATGGTACCAATTGTAGTCAAAATTTGACTGTCTCATCACATTCTTTATTCCTCAAAAAAAAAAAAAAATAGGGGAGTAAGCACCCACTCTTTAATATTTTCCAAAGCATTTTTTTCCAATAAAAAAAAGAAAAGAAAAGAAAAGAAATTGTCTTTCCTTTTTGGGTTGTTCATTGTAAAAGTGTCATTAGGTTAATCTTGTCAGTGTGAGACGCTTATTTTACTTCATTGGGTTGTCCGTCCTAATAATGTGACACATTTTTTGTATTTAGGCTTTGAATATGACAAAAAATATCATTTTCCTATTTCATCATGTTCATATTGTACATTTTCTACTAATGATCTTGTCTCAGATTCTTTGCAGAATTCATCATCTACATGATTGGAACTACATTTAATCTGATTCCTGGCTCAATAGGATATGTAGGCGCCACGACGGCTCGGTCATATACCCAGTGTGATTTTCTTTTCTCCTTGTAATAAAAACTGGGACAGAATTTTTGAGAATATCTCAAAAATTATCAATAAAGGTACTATCTCCAGCAAGTCAAGATTGGAGATCATTTTGAGATTTGCCAAAAGTTTTAACTGGGACAGAATTTTTGAGAAAGACCTCAAAAATTCCAACAAGTACTGTCAGAAGCTTGTTAGTCAACTTCAAATGATCCATCATCGCTTGAAGTTCAAAGTTAACTTGAAAATCTCCAGCATTGTCATAGTGAGCCAGTAACTCCTAGTACAAATCCCCAATAAGACATGAGTTACAATGAACACAAAGTGTTCAAGAGCAAAATGATGGTTGCTCATTTGTGTCAAGGTGATCAAGCAGTTTGTACACATTCTCTTGTGAATCTTTCCTTAAAGTTTCTTGATCGTGTCGCTAGAGAAAACGATATTGTGTCTACTAATCGTTCATTTCCTAGTACAGGAACAAATGAAAACATTAAGCAGACGACACTTTCAAGACATCGAGTCATCCACCTCGTTACAGTGGACAATCATCAAGTCATCCACCTCGTTACGGTGGACAATCATCGAGCCATCCACCTCGTTACAGTGGACAATCATTGAGTCTTACACCATTGCATTTTTCATTTTGCCAAGAGGGCCATTGCATTTTTCATTTGCCAAGAAGGCCGTTGCTTTTTTCATTTGCCGAGAGGACCATTGCATTTTTCATTTGCCGAGAAAATCATCGCATTTTTCATTTGCTGAGAGGGTCATTGCATTTTTCATTTGCCAAGAGGGCCATTGCATTTT
>NW_006239222.1:70158-71209 GCF_000226075.1 Solanum tuberosum
AGACTTGTGTTGAAAGAATTTTTATTCGTTCTACCGATGGACATACATTCCAAATTCTACCGATGGATCATCTTTTTTCATTCGTCATACCGATGGACATACATTCTAAATCCTACCGATGGATCAACTTTTTCATTCGTCCTACCGATGGACATACATTTAAAATCCTACCGATGGATCATTTTTTTTCATTCGTCCTACCGATGGACATACATTCAAAATCCTACCGATGGATCATTTTTTTTCATTCGTCCTACCTTTTTTCATTCGTCTTACCGATGGACATACATTCTAAATCCTACCGATGGATAATATTTTTTCATTCGTCCTATTGATGGACATAAATTTAAAATCCTACTGATGGATCATCTTTTTCATTCGTCCTAACGATGGACATACATTCTAAATCCTACCGATGGATCATCTTTTGCATTCGTCCTACCAATGGACATACATTCTAAATCCTACCGATGGATCATCTTTTTTCATTCATCCTACCGATGGACATACGTTAAGAATCCTACCAATGGATCATCTTTTTTTCATTCGTCCTACCGATGGATCATCATCTTCATTCGTCCTACCGATGGACATGTATTTTTATCCAATCAATAGATCATCTTCATTTGTCGTATCGTAAGAGATGCTACATTTTTTCCTATAATTTTGTCTCTACTGATGAGTTTCATCTTTGGTTTTTGAGAACATCCAAGAGGATGCATTCTCAGTTGAGCCACAGGTGCAGACTGTTTCAATAAGGATGCAACACAGCGTGGAACCTTTTGGAGACAAGTCTAGGATCGACTTCCACCACATTCCAACCATACTTTTATATAAAGGTCATGTGTTTGGCCAAAATTGGGTTTGTCAATTTTCGTTGTTCACGATTTCTTTCATCAATCATATCCAACGAAAGGGACAGCTGTTGACACCCAATTTTGACCTAACATTTTAAAAATTCATAACTTTTAAGTTTTATTTATTTAATAGTTCAAAATAAATTTTTTATAATTTTAAATAAGTTTATCGATAACTATTCTTATTTATCAAA
>NW_006239222.1:71398-73104 GCF_000226075.1 Solanum tuberosum
CCTAAAAAATATTTTCTCTCATATTATCGAAAGGGTCAACCGCCTCAAAGGTAGATTTCACCACCGTCCCAGAATCCGGGAAGCTCCTAAGAACAAACCCAACTATCATCTTCAACTCTCAGCTCTTTTCTGCCAGTGAACCAAACCACAAAAACCTCCATCTCCCTCCGAGCTCCGGCGAACATTCAGCTCTCCGACCTCCAAACAACCTGCTAGCGAAAACCAGCGACACCAAACAACCCCATTTTCCAGCATCTTCTCCGACCGCACAAGGACAAACCACCACCTCTAAAACCCCTTTGTTTTCCCCATTCGATGCAACCAGTAGCTCCAGCGAGGAGCTCAAAGCTTCGATAAACCGGAGCTTAACAATACCAGTTTCATTTCCCTCTCCCTTTTCACGATTTTCCTCTGTTCTGCAGGTCATCACCAACGAGCTTCACTCCGGTCAAACAAACAGGTGCTTTTCTTCCCTGTTTCTTCGTCAAATAGCAGCTTCGGTGAGTGTTTCATTTTCAGATCTGACCGGAGTACTATCAACTCTGACATAGTCAGTAGCTAGCTTCTTTTCCAGCGAGGTGAGTTATTTAACCCGTTTCTCTGGCTATCTTCATGTTTATGTATATATATTTCATGATTAGTTATTGATTGTACAATGTTATCTTATATTGTTATTCTTTGTTAATTTGGTGTTAATATTTTTTCGGAACCTTGCTCCGAAAAAAGTCTGAATTACTTTGTTGAATTATGTTTTTAAAAAATTCCATTTTTTGGGTGTTAGTTATGTTATTTGGTTTCAAGTTTGTTGTTCTAAGTTAGTGAAATTCTTTGTATTAATTTTGCACAGTTCTCGATTTTTTTTAGCTACTAATCAATTTAGTATTTAGGATAATTTCTTTTTCTTCTCAGTTAAGTACTTATTATATTTCATATTGAATTTTCTATACCTGTGCATTTATTCTTTTAATAACTTTTGGAACTTTCCAGTGAATAGACATGTGTCTGCTTGTTGTTATTTACTCAATTTTGATTTCATTATGTTGGATCATTGTCCTATTTTGTTCTACATCTTGATACTTTGTTTATTTAGATTTATTTCATGTGTATTTGTCCAACTTTTTCAGTGAGTTATGTTGATGTCATTTATTTATTATTCTTAGAATGTTGCATAATGTTTTACATTTTGTCATATTTTTGTGTGTTAATTTCATATTATTTTATGTTTATATAAATAACTGGCCAATGAAAAATTTCTCCGTCGATTTTGGAGGCCTCCACATGTTAAAAGACGGAAATTTAGTTTAAGTTTATATAAGTTTTATGTTAAAATTGGCCAATGAGAAAATCTCTCCGTCGATTTTGGAGGCCTCCACATTTTAATAGACGAAAATTTAGTTTAAGTTTATATGAGTTTTATGTTAAAATTGGCCGATGAAGAAATTACCGTCGATTTCCAAGGCCTTCCATGTTAATAAGACGGGTTTTTATTTTTAAGTTATTCTTTGATTCATTCATTTTTATTCATGTTAATTTATTACTAACACTTTTACTATGTGTCTTTACAGGTGCCCGGAGGTGCTTTCCATTGAAGCTATTCAAATTAGGTTCGAATTATACTCTTATTTATATTGTATATTATTGACGATAGGCAAATTTAGGCCGATTCCTATATTATTGTTTTATCATATTACTTGTGTATATTGCAT
>NW_006239222.1:73218-106060 GCF_000226075.1 Solanum tuberosum
TCTCCTCCTCAATTTGAAAAAATGAATTCAGTCGGGATCCACATTTGTGGATTTCGAAGGATGCCTAGCTTCTTCCCTTCGAAATAACTTGAACTCCTTACCTAGAATCTCTTGGTTTCGTAGATTATTTAATTGATTTCCTAGTTTTTCCTAAAATTAGGTGGCGACTCCTTTAAAATTCGTTTATTCTTAAAAAAACAAACTAAAATCAACTTAATTGATTATTTTTTGAGTCGTCACGACGTTTCTTCCTATTTGAATAAAGTAGGGATATAAACACTTAGTTAGTTATAGGTGAGGAGGTAACTACATTAGTACTAAATATTTTCCACAGAAGTGAAATGTATGCACTCCTTATCTCTTTGTCCTTGCCATGGACTACCTCATCAGACTGTTAAGAACTCTTAGATAAAAAAAAAAGTTTTGAATTCCACCCTAGATGCCACAAACATCATATCATACAACTCAGTTTTGCAGATGACCTCCTGCTATTTTGCAGGGGTGATATACCTTCCACTACTCTACTGCATGAATGCTTCCAAAAGTTTTCTAATGTATCTTGACTCATTCCTAATCAGAACAAGAGTTGTATATATTTTGGGGGTATGTAAGAGGCAACTCAATAGTTGATACTACAGCATACAGAGTTCACCAAGGGGCTACTTGCTTTCAAATATCTTGGGGTTCCCCTCAGCTCCAAAAAGCTCTCAGTAGAACAGTGTCAACCCCTTCTAGACAGGATGTTGGGAAGGATTTCAACATGGACTGTCAAATTTCTATCTTTTGCAGGGAGGTTACAGTTGGTCAATAGTGTTCTAATTTCTATCCGAACTTTCTGGGCACAAATATTCCTCTTACCTAAGCAAGTGCTACAAAGAGTATAGGTAATATGCAAAAGATTTCTCTGGAATGGTGAAGCACAAACAAAAGGGAAGACACTTATAGCTTGAGATACATTATGCAAACCAAAAATAGTTGGTGGACTCAATGTTACATATATATGTGTATGTTACAAGGCAACAATTCTTAAACAATTATGGAATATGAACAAGAAAAAAGATAAGTTGTGGATTGTGTGGGTTCATAGTTACTACCTTAGGGGTAGAAAACCATGGGAGGTACATGTCAATCAAGCTTCTTGGGTTGTGAAGAAAATAATACATGCATGGAATTGGCTGAATGAGAGGGGAATACAAATGGCAAAAATCATGGAACCAGATGTGTTTAGACATAATTTTTATCCTTAATATAGTTAGTTAGGCTGAAATGGTTACTTGAAGTAGTTGGGCTTAGAGATTGGGAACTTGTCCATATCCTAAGTTCCACTTTTGTACGTATATAATGCAATCTGGTAATACAAATTACAGTTATAAAAAAATTATTTTTATATGAATTTAATAAATATGATACATAATTTAGTATGATATAATATTTTTGATGTGTTCATTGTACTTTATGTATAATAATTGTAGAGGTATTATTTGATCGAATTCACATAAAAAATTTAATGAGGTTTTACTGTATATCATATACAAATGACAAAATTTAATGATGTATATAATTAATGAATATACTCCCTCCATTCTTATTTATATGTTACTATTTTAGATTTCACGTCCCTTAAGAAACTATATAAGTTTTACCATTATATTCTTATTTAATATTCTCCTGAAGTCTAGTTTCAATAAATGAACACAAATTATTATTTTGATTCATTAAATTGACCAATGAACATGAAGTAACCATTTAGTTTTCATATGTTGGTCAACTTCACACTTTTAAGGCTAATAACTTTCAAGGGTAAAATAGCAAAAATAATGTCAGTTATGTATTAATTTTGTGAAATAATAAATATTACGAACCATCCATTTTTAATAAGGACGATATATAAATAGGAACAGAGAGAATATTAATTTTGACCACTTTGATACTAATACTAATTAATATCACTTTATGCATTTATATATATTTTTTCAATAAACTAGTTTGACCACTATACTGACTAATAAGTGTTTCTTATTGGGAAAGACTCATCATTAAATTTAATTTCCCCCAAAAAAACTTAGGAATAGAAAAATAAGACCATTAATTTTAGGGGAAAATCTAATTAATGACCAACAGACCATTTTGAAAAAAAGTCTTAAAAAAAAGATTTTATTCACAATTTATGTATGATCTTTTTGATCTTTTTCTAATTCTAGTTCTATAAATTGATCTCTTAAGTTTAAACGAAACTTATCACCATTTTCATTACCCATTTTCACTTCACTTTCACAGATATGACCGATGGTGATAACAATCGCCGACACACCACCGGCTATAACCTCCGCAACTCCACCATCAACCAGTCGTAACTTTGATCAAGTTTTATCTGATCAAGCTTCTTCATCCCTTATCAGAAAGCGAAAGATAACAACCATCGGCACACCACGGTGATTTGAACTTGAATGATATGAAATGTTGTTAGGAGAGTTCACACATGTGACTCCAAAGGAAAATACGAAGAAGCATGTGAACATATACAATTGTTCATTTCCTTGTCTGCTACTGCAAATTTGTTAACTCTTTATATTTGTCCAGATATATCCGGCCACAAATAAAGAATTGCCAAATCTGCAGGAGCAGCCAAGGAAATGAATAATTGTATGTTGTTACATGCTTCATCAGTACTTTCCTTCGGAGTCATATGTGTGAACTCACCCAACAACATTTTGAACAAATCAAGGCGCGTCAAAATGAGCCCAAATATAGATAACATGTTCACTCCGCTCAAAATTCTATGAGTTGACCTCAAGATAATTTGAATTGGGTTCAACCTTAACCATTTAAGCCTTATCCCATTTTTTTAAAAATCTTCAATTGAGTCCAATTTCAATCCGTTATAAGGCTTTTTATTTTCATTGGTTTAATGTATGTTCCCATATTGAAGGTATGAATTACAATTTATTTTATATCTTTTAGGATTTATTTATAATTTTTTTAGGTAAATATAGTAGATGCCGAACCCCCTTCGATTATTTCGTGTGTCTATTTCTTCATATTTTGAACCCACTTATTTAAAATTCTTGCTTTGCCACTATTAATTGTATGATGTTAGTGTTACTACTTTTTAATCAAATTCACAAATAAAATTATTTTTATAATATTTATTAAGTTTGATTTCAAGTAAAAGTATAAATAGTTAAATAGAAATGTTAACCTAATAATTTTCTAATAATCATAATAAAACACAAAAAAAATATGACAATATTCCATAGGCTACGACTTATGTAATGATTTCCTAGAAATTTTAGAGAATTTCTATTTTATATAGTACATATTTTATAAATATAATTTATATTTAAATTTTAATATTTAAAACTTTAAATTGATTTTGAGTTTGAACTCTTATTATTTTTAATACTCAATTCTTATTTTTATTTTTTTAATTAATTTTTTTGGCCCACGAGCCGGCCCTATCCATATTTCTCAAGCCCCACAAATCAGTAGACTTATTCAGGTTGGACTAAAAAACTCTTTTCTTAAATGAACTCCGAAAATCTAAACTCAATCCTACTAAATCATGAGTTAGGCCAGGCTGACCTAACAGATCCGGCGCATATTAACAGCTTTAGTTATAAGTTACAAAATCTTTCTTCGACTAAAACATAGAATGTGCAAGCGCATAATAAAAGATATCTTGATTCTAGATACAAATCAGAAATACTTCATATACAACTGAGTTATAGCTTCAAAATCACTAAATTTCTAAATACTGAGCTACAACTTTAAAAATCACTAAATTCCTAGATACAATTAAGAAATATTTCTAATACAACATAGATACAATTTTGAAAGTCACTAGATTTCTGTATACAATTCATAAATATTTTAGATACAAAGCATCTGCAATCCAGCTACAACTTTAAAAATTATAAGATACAATTTAAGAAATTCTTGGTGTCATAATCTAATTTCTAGAACAATATCAATATTTAGGAATCATCCTAACCATCTGTATTTAAAGGAACAAAGAAGAAAAAGTACGAAAATTACACAAATGCCTTCTGTTAGAAATAGACACGTTGAGGAGCTCATTATTGAGTAAGCACGGTTACATCCCTTTTTCCCTTTTATATGTTTTTTAAAATTTAAAAATTTAAGTTGTTGAATCATAATTTATAAAAAGAAAATCACTTAATTTTTAAATATTAAAAAAAACTAAAAAGATAAATTAAAACAGGAGAAGTACAAAAATTAGATAAATACCCTCTGTTAGAAGTAGACATGTTGATCAAGAGGTACCTGCTTTTAGACTTTTTATATAGTAATAAGAAGAAAAAAAATAAAGAAAGATAATCTTCTTTTCTTAAAGTATTTTTAAGGACAAGTTTTTTCATACAATAAACTTTACTCTTTTTTCAGTAGTATTTTTAACTTAGCTCTTAGCTAGATGAGAGATGTCATTGCCAAATGCCAACTAATTAGGACTAGGTATCTCAATATAATCATTTAAATAATTAAGAGCTTTCAAAGTCAATGTGACAAAATAATAGTGGTATTCATGGCAATGTCAAGTGATGGTACCCACGAGCTAACAATTTGCTAGACATTCATTTATAAATGTGTGTTCAACTAAATTAGTTGCAAGTTGCAATAAAAAATTAATCATAGTGTAGAATATTTTTTTAGATTAAGGGTGTGTTTGGTACGAAGGAAAATGTTTTTCAGTTTTTTCATGTTTGGTTGACTTAAATGTTTTCCAAATCAACTCATTTTCCTCAAATTTAAGGAAAATGACTTCCCTTCAAAACTTAAGGAAAACATTTTTCAAAACTCTACATCATCCTTCAATATTTTTTTGGGTCAGGTCCTGGGTCAGATCTTAGGGTCGGATTTTGGAACGGTCATCGGGTCTTGTCCTAGTCCGGGTGTCAAAGTCAAGTCGTAGATCAATTATCGGGGTTGATTTCCGGATCAAAAATCATTTTACTAAAGAATATTTTCTAGTCTCAAACCAAAAATAAAAGATATATTCTGGAAAATATTTTTCATTCACCAACCAAACATTAAAAAAAAAATCTAAAAAATATTTTCTACTCACCAACCAAACATGAGAAAATAAGTTAGAAATCCACTTGTTTTCCAAGAAAACATTTTCTGGGAAAACATTTCCTTTATACCAACCAAACACACCCTAAGTCAAGTATAGTACTCATAATGTCATGGCTTCTTTCTAGTTTCTAGCGACATGCTTCCATTAATGTTTTCAAGCTATTAAGCCCTATTTTCTATTTAAGAAATAAAATCTCTAATTGCACTATATATATAGATGAAAGGGAAAAATGGTTAAATATATTCATGAACTATTTAAAATGAGTCAATTTTATCCTCCGATATGTTTTGGAATCAAAATGTCTTTATTGTTATGTTTTTAGCTCAAAAATGTCCTCCAATTAACAAAATAGCTCAAAAATATCCTTTATTTCTAACGGTTGCTTCAAAATAAGAAAAAATGGATCAATGCTTTTTATTCTTATTTTGGGGGAGTGGGGAGGTTGGGGGTGGGGGGCTAAATGTGATAAGACATATAATAACATTTAAGAAAAGTAGTGTAAGCATTTCTCATTTTAACAAATAAGTATGTTGACATATAACTTTTCTTTCTTTCGATTCCTTTATGTATATTAGGTGTGAGTTTGTCTTTCTAAACATGATATCGTGTCTTTTTTTTACATAATTATTTAATTTTTATTTTTCTACATTGATAATAATGAATTTATTTTACTAACTCTAATAATTGAATGATATGATAATTAGATATCAATTATGCATTCATATGTTTATATAATTTATTGTAACTTTAAGTCATCACAAGTTTAAACTGAGGACTGATATAATAGTTTTGAAAGGAAACAATATAATAAATCTTTAGTTAAAAAACTAATGCATATAATTAAACTTTATATAGAATATATAATTGTCATTTAAAATAGTCAAATTATCTAATAATCTCTAAAATAAGTTTTGATCAGGCTTATTACACGAGAAATACATGATAGAGGATCCCAGCAAAGGAAGTTGAGTAGTAGATTACTAGAGTTAAATGTATATCCATAGAACTATTAGAGGATAGGAAGATTACTAGAGTTAGCAAGTAAGCTTGGGGCTATTTGTCCAAGACTGCTTGTGTTTTTTTTTTTTGTGTTTTGTAATGTTTCACTTTGGTTAATAAAAATTTATTTACCAAAAAAAAAAAGTGCATTTGTCCCGAACTTTAAATGAAGGACAAAATTGTCTTATTTTACACAGTTTAAGGGCAAAATTGGATAATTATTTCCTTGTTTTTGATCAATTGTAAGAGAAAATAGTATTTATAATCTCTTTTTTGCAAATTAGAGGACATTTTCAAGCCAAAAACGTACCTATAGTCTAAAGTTTTGAGACAAAATGCAAGAGAGAATAAATCTAACCCATTTAAATCAGTTCATGAATATATTTGACCCGTTTGCCGAGATGAAAATAGAAACAAAGGATTGCTTCTAACTTCTAAGTTCTAAGTTTAATATCATAAAGTTCATTTGCCTATTAAATCTATAAAAGGCTTTTAATAGATTTATATTTATAGTAACTCACATTATATAGCTAGTTCTTGATTTCGAGATGTAGCACATAATTTTGAATTTGGAGACTTTGAACAAGTCTTATTATCCATCTAAAACTTGTTTGATGAATTCATATTGGGAATCGAGGAATTTGAATGTGATTCGTATTCTAAAATAACAATTGTGATATATCAGATGAGGGAGAAAGCTACGTGGTTGTCAGGGGATCCAATTTATTCGAAAAATTGTATATACAAATAAAACAATACACAAAATGATAAAATAAATATTTTGAACACCCTTGACACAATAAGTTATTGTAGCACAATGATCTTAGATGTCTCACATGAGTCCGTGCTTTATCGCGATCGCAAAGAAAAAATGATAATTATAATATGACGCTACATTTCATAAATAAATAAATTATAACTACATTTTATAATTAAACTCTAAATCATAGCTATTTATGAAATTTTCTCCCTCATTTCTCTTTTCCACTTGAGAAATGAGAATCCTTTATTTCACAAACTACTTAAAAGTTAAAACTATTTCACAACTTATTCATGTAGATGCTTTAAATAAAGGGAAAATTGAATGAAATAACAAATTATTAATTCAAATTAAATGTTATAGACATAGTTTATTTTAATTGTAATTCGCGGCAAACATTCCCTTTTTTCGCCATTTGACTCGGTATACAATTAGCAATTTTCGGTATACAATTAGTCATTTCTGTATAAAATGCGTTTGTGTTTGTATAAAGCGAGAGAAAAGTGTATATACAAATACAAATACATATATTTTCATCTTATACACTTATAATTATACAAATACAGATCTTATTATATAAATTACAATGCATAAATGAATTTATACAAAATTGAACAATTTGTATAAAATTAGATGTTTCTAGCGAATTATACAAATCAAAAGCTCCATAGCAAACATAAAATTTGCTATGGAGCGCAATTATACAAACTATAACTATAACATACAAAGTATGATTTTTATGTTTGCTATGAAAGTTGCTCATAAATAAAATATAAATAAAATGTAGTATCAATAATCTGATTTTTTTTCTTTTGCCTTATAACAGAAGATGATAATAATGTGGCCATCAATTCATTATCCAATGGAAATAAAGTAAATATTGGTATAATATAATTGAGCGTAATATTATATGTGTTGTCATGCAGTAGTTGTGTACTTTTAGATCATGTTTATCCCTAAATATTCTTGTTTATATATAGCTAAAAATACACGTATTCTTATTTCATATTTTATTTCACATAAAATAAACTATACACCTAATTAATCAAAAGCTCTCGGGTCTGAGCCCCTTTGGGTATGAAGTTGCCTTTGTTAGGAACGTTTTACCTCTTAATATGGAATTTTTCAACATGAATTTAAATTTAATCGAGCTTTAATACGGATATCGAACACCAAGCGAAAATAAAAAAAAAAAAACTATGCAAAAACAACCCCCTTTTCAACTCCATTAAACATAAAGTTAATTTATTTATTAAATGTCCTAATTTCAATCATTAGTGTGTAACTTTGATGAGTGATTTTGAAATTTCAACATAAAAGCAGTTGAAAAATTAAGTCTACCCTTTACTCCTTTTTTAGAATTTAAAAAAAGAAAATTTCATCAAACTTTAAAATATAATTTTCTTACCTTCATGCCACTAATTAACAAAAATCAAATGCTTACAATATGATAAGTCTTTGTATGTAATTCAAATATCTTTTTAAAATGAATTAATGATGAACATTTTAAAGAGTCATTTGATAACAAAAAAAATCATCTTTTTTTCGAATTTTAAGAAAACACATCTGATTATAAAATTTGAAATAAGTTGAATTCAAGAATTTAATTTTTTTTTAAAAACAACAAAAAAAGTCTTTTCATTTTTTTCACTCCAAACTACTTCAAAAAGGTAAAAAAAAAACAATTTAATTTGTATTCATAACTAAATTCAACTCTAATTTTCAAAAACTCATTTTTAATTTAAAAGTAAATATTAGTCCCTCTATTTCATATTAAGTAAATATTTTTAGGCTTTTTCATTGTTAAAAATAATTTAATTGCTTAAAGTTCAAGATGGATGTTTGAAATCTTTTTCAATTTTCCCTTCATTTGTTTAAGTTTTATATTTCTAGAAAATAAATTACACTACTTACAAAAGAACAGTAGTAGAAATTATGATTTAAATTATATCCTTGAATATTTTTCTTAATAAGTATACCTCGCCTCACAAATTCAATTAATATAAATTAGAGAGAATACTATTTTTTAAAAAAATTTCACGATGAAAAATGATCAAACGTGCTATTAAAAGATTGTTTTACGACTATTAAGATTCTTCCTTATCCAATAAAAAATGAAGTCATCCATCCGACAAGGCGAAACGGGTACGGGTCGAATAAAACAGGTATGGTCGGAAAAGATGGCGCGCTGAAATACAACACAACATCTCCTAACATCTCCTCTTTCACCGGTTCCCCAATTTTAACGGAATTTACAATTTCTCTCTCGAAACCTCTTCTTCCATCTTTATCTCTTCTCCAGGTAAACAAAACCCATCCAAGATTCAATTTTTCCATTCTTTTTTTCCCTCAGAAAGGTGAGGTTTTTCAAGATTAAATACCCATTTTTGTTAATCGTTTTGAAATAGCCTGCAGCACCATTGTTTTGTATTTATTTGTTTCTTTATAAAGATTGGTGTTTGCAGGTCAAAGATTGTATCTTTTTTAATGTATAAGGTTTGTTTTTATGTTTATCTTGGTGGGTATTCTTGAATTTGAGGGAATATGCATCATAGCATTTTTTCAACTATGCGTAGTTTGAATATGATGGAGGGATGTAAGGGAACCCAAGTCTATGCCCTTAATCCGTCTGGTACAACAACAACCACCAATGGGTTTGGTGGTGGTGGTGGTGTAGGTGAGAAGTTTTTACAGAATTTGTTGGCTAATCCTGTTAGGTCTAGATCGGATCGTAATTTTCCAGCTAGTCAATCGAAAGATGAGGTTAATATGGGTGTTTTAGCTGAAGCCCTTGCTAGTTATGGCCTGCCAAAAACTGATCTGCTTGAGCCTCAGATTGAGTTTTGTTTGAAACCTATGAATTTTGTGGAGACATTAGCTGATGTTTATTGTAGGATGGAGGGTTGTGCTCAGTTTGGCAAGTCAAAGATGTTTCTTGAGCAATGTGCTATATTTAGGGGATTACCGGATCCTAAATTGTTTAGGAAGTGCCTTTTGTCTGCTAGGTTACATGCTGTTGATGTGCACACCAAAGTTGTTCTTTCTGCGTGGTTGAGGTTTGAGCGAAGGGAGGATGAGTTGATTGGTGTATCAGCCATGGATTGTTGTGGGAGAAGCATGGAATGCCCTGGCAGTGCTTTGGTGACGGGGTATAATCCTGAATCAGCTACTGATCCTTGTATGTGCCACCGGGGTGAGGATACTGAAATTAACATGGATGAAGAATGCTCCACTTCATCGAGTCGTGGAAATGAGGAAGAGGATTTTGACATGTCATTTTGTATTGGGGATGATGAAGTCAGGTGTAGGAGATTTAACATAGCATCACTTTCTAGGCCATTTGAAGTCCTGCTCTATGGTAGCTTCATGGACTCGCGACGGGAGAAAATAAATTTTTCGAATAATGGGATTTCTGCAGAGGGGATGAAAGCTGCTGAGATGTTTAGCAGAACAAAAAGTGTGGACTCTTTCAACC
The DNA here is from genome assembly GCF_000226075.1 of Solanum tuberosum. Lineage (NCBI taxonomy): Eukaryota > Viridiplantae > Streptophyta > Magnoliopsida > Solanales > Solanaceae > Solanum > Solanum tuberosum. The sequence continues at coordinate 83,548 of NW_006239222.1, forward strand.
CTGATATTGTCCTAGAGCTCCTGTCATTAGCCAACAAGTTCTGTTGTGATGAGATGAAGTCTGTTTGTGATGCGTATTTGGCATCTTTGGTCTTTGACATGGATAGTGCTATGTTGCTTTTTGAATATGGACTGGAGGAGAATGCATATCTTCTAGTGGCAGCATGTTTGCAGGTATGTTTAAGGGAACTTCCAAATTCAATGCATAATCCAAATGTGTCAAGACTCTTCTGCAGTTCAGAAGGTAAGGACCGATTATCTTATGTAGGACACGCTTCCTTTCTGCTCTACTATTTTCTGAGCCAAGCAGCTATGGAGGATGACCTGAAATCAAACACAACAGTAATGCTGTTGGAAAGGATGGGAGAATGTGCAAGTGAAGGCTGGCAGAAGCAACTAGCATTCCACCAATTAGGTTGTGTGATGCTTGAAAGAAAAGAGTACAAGGATGCACAGAAATGGTTTGAGGCAGCTGTTGAAGCTGGTCATGTTTATTCCTTAGTAGGCATTGCCAGATCCAAATACAAGCGTGGTCATATGTACAAGGCATATAAGTTGATGGACTCCCTCATCTCTGATTATACACCTTCTGGGTGGATGTATCAGGAGCGATCAATGTATTGTCAAGGAAAAGAAAAGACGATGGATTTGAGTACAGCTAGTGAACTGGATCCAACTCTTTCTTATCCATATAAGTACAGAGCGGTTTCAAAGGTGGAGGAAAATAGACTTGGACCAGCTATTTCTGAGATCAACAAAGTACTTGGCTTCAAGATTTCTCCTGACTGCCTTGAGCTTCGTGCTTGGTTTTTAATTGTCCTGGAGGAATATGAAGGAGCTTTAAGGGATGTTAGGGCACTATTGACTTTAGATCCCCATTACATGATGTTCCATGGGAAGTTGCAAGGTGAACACTTGGTGGAGCTTCTAAGTCATAATGTTCAACCGTGCAGTCAGGCTGACTGCTGGATGCAACTATATGACCGATGGTCCTCCGTAGATGATATTGGCTCCCTAGCTGTTGTCCACCATATGTTAGCTAATGATCCAGGGAAGAGTCTCTTAAGGTTCAGGCAATCTCTCCTGCTTTTACGGTATGCACACATTTTGTTTCACTATAATAATCATATTATTCGGTATATTCATCTTTATGTGCTGTCTGTTTCCTTTCAGCCGCTATGAAGGATTTTAAGCTCTACTGGTTTATAACTTTAGATTAAGTATATAATTCTAATATATCAATTTTTTTCCCGTGAGAGGGAATATGGAAATCGATGAATGATTGTAAAAGTTAGATGCTTCCCTCCTTGTTTCATATAAAGTTGACTGTAACTACAAATATTCTGGTCCACTGTGCACTTAGCGCACAACAAAAACTTACATACACAACTTGATTTCTCATGCTTTAGAAGCTGAATGTGAATATCTGGGAGGTGTATGGAGTTTTTTTCTTTTTGCGCTCCTTGGGACTGATGTGCACTTGTTTATAGATTAAATAGCCACAAGGCAGCAATGCGTAGTTTGAGAGAAGCAAGAAACCAAGCTACCTCCGAGCACGAAAGGCTAGTCTACGAAGGATGGATATTATATGACACAGGTTATCGTGAAGAAGCAATTGCTAAAGCTGAAGAGTCTATCTCTAACCAGAGATCGTTTGAAGCCTTTTTCCTGAAAGCATATGTGTTATCAGAAACAAGTCCTGACTCTGAATCTTCGTTGTATGTCATACAACTGCTTGAGGAAGCTCTTAGGTGCCCTTCAGATGGTCTTCGGAAAGGCCAGGTGAGTGTCCCTTTCAGTCAGATACTAATTCACGAATTCTAGGAACCAAAAACATTTACTTGAAAACTACATTGCACTGCAGGCTCTCAGTAATCTGGCAAGTGTCTATGTAGATGTTGATAATCTAGATAATGCGATTGATTGCTATACAAATGCACTGAATATTAAGCATACACGAGCCCATCAGGGTCTGGCACGTGTTTACCATCTAAAAGATCAGAGAAAATTAGCTTATGATGAGATGACAAAGTTGATTGAGAAAGCAAAATCTAATGCATCTGCTTATGAGAAGCGGTCTGAATACTGTGATCGTGAGATGGCAAAAAGTGATCTTAGTATGGCGACAAAATTAGATCCCCTACGAACATACCCATACAGATACAAGGCAGCTGGTAAGTTACCCTTGGCTTATTTTCGTACCAAGTAATCGTTGTGTTCTGTAGTTTTCTGACTGCTTTCTTACATGTAGCAGTGGAAATTCTTTTGGCCAGCTGATTGTAAGATTCTCTTTCTTTAAGCTATAGGTTGGTAGTGCATATGTGAAAATGAGGTTTCACCAAAGTCCACATGAGTCCTGTACTTCAACATGTTTATAATTACGGAAAGATCACTCAATGGTAATCTAAACATGTTTTCACGTCAACCCCAATATTACACAACTTTTGTTAAACAACCGCAGTTTCCAAGGACTTTTAAAATATAGAACATTGACCTTTAAATTGGTTATAGTAGCTGATTAAAAAAAAAATAAAAAAATTGGTTATAGTAGCAACAGCTTCTAGATGATTATAATGGGCATTATCTGATTGTTCTTTTGGATTCACATGATCTTTTCTTGTCCAATCAAGTCTCACTGCCTGTTCTTTTGGATTCACATGAGCTTTTCTTGTCCAACCAAGTCTCACTGCCCAGAGAGTGGATATAAGTGGTGACAGTCGAAAAAATATTCCAGTAAATTAGTGAATCTTGGCATTTCAACTTGTATTTCACAGTCCTAACTTGAGACCAATATGGAAGAAGACTTTTTCTTGGAAAGAATGTCTTCCAATTGTAGGACTCACAGTTGCATCCAAGCATTCATAGCTTGATTTTGTTTGCAAACTACTGTCATGTGAATGTGAAGTGTAAAACTGCATAGCAACAGTCAGGATTAAAGTGGCTCTGCAGTTAAGCTGATCTAGAATGGTACAATTATGCAAAGAAATTTAGCTAAACCTCTCTTCATTTGTTCCCCTTAATTTTAAATAAGGGTAAAAATTGTACTTGTGCTTGTGAAGTCCTAAACTTGTAATTCAACTGAGTAGTTATTTTCACAAGGACACACTACATCAAATTCATCTGTCAGTTTCTCATTGGTGGAGCTATTAGAGTTTACAGTCCCTAGACTCTTTTGCTCTGACTAGTGTCTTAAAACGGTCCCTTTTAATTTCCTTTGCTTCTTTTGGCATCACTATATGGGAATTTGATTTCTGGAACAAACCTATCTGTTTGATTGGTGAAATATTTTGGGTGATTGGTGAGTCATTTTGAATTGCCTCTTGACTCGTGCATGCTTGCGTTTAGATAGGTTAGATACTTCTTATATTAGGAGAATTATTGTTAAGGATCAGAAAGGGAGTGAAACCTCGATCTAATCTTACACGTGCAAGGACATTCTTAGCAAGTTAGACCTTTATGCATGTATATATTTTTAAGATTTTTGTATCGGCCTTAAGACTGCAACATCATCTGGTCAAGCTTCACAGAAGAATGGAAAATGCAATTTCGAAAAATAAGTTTGTCATGTTCCCTGGTTAACTTGTCTGAGGTTACGAAGTTTGGAATCAGTTCCTCTTTTTCCTTCTCAGCATTATTTCCCCCCTAGATTGTACAATGTCTCCTAACACCCAAACTCTAGGCCATTCAGCTGAGTGAACTGACCTAGAAGTGCTAGAGTAGTGTTAACTGAACGTGGATCAGTACATGACATGAAATATTTTGTTCTAGGAAAAGCGCAGCCCTATGCATTGTGCCTGGCTCCCCTACCCCCACTTTGTATTTCGCTTACTGCAGAAACCTCATATCTTAATGTGTATTAATGTACTATATTATGCTACAAGTTTTTGAATGAGAAAGTAATACTGGAAAATGCCTGTTCAGTTCTGATGGATGACCACAAGGAAGCCGAGGCTATAGCAGAGCTAACAAAAGTCATTTCTTTCAAGCCAGACTTACAACTGCTCCATCTTCGAGCAGCATTTCATGATTCAATGGGTGATCTCACTTCTGCAATTCGAGATTGCGAGGCAGCCCTGTGTCTTGACTCCAGCCATACAGACACACTTGACCTCTATCAGAAAGTACAGCAACGAGTTAAAGAACAACCACCAACGTGAAGGGAGCAAAAGACATGTATTGAGCTTCTTCTTGGTGATTGTTGTTTGGAAGTGGGTACCTAAGTTTTTTATGGTGCACACAGGGCCAATACATAATCATGTATGGAGCTCGCTCGAAAATTTTCATGACTTAGAGAAATTCAAACTAGATCTGCACATTGGCCATTATGCATGCTCAATAGCAGCAGCAAAGAGCAAGAAATTAGAAATCAAAATGTACATAACTTTTTTGGTCAACCATAGTGAAATATTTGTGAATTTCATAGAGCAGAGTTCTTCAGATACTTGTTTTTGTCCCATTGCAAACTTTGTTGAGACACTTCATTTATGTGCTGAGAGAGTGTTTTCTAACTTCTTCTACACTTTTTTAAAAGTATGCACAAGCTTCACTCACAAGCTTTATGTGAATGCTTTTTCTTTTGGATTCTCACATGAGAGGATCAAAATTCTAATTTTCATTGTATTATATGAAAAGGATTCAAGTGAAAAATGAGATGGTCTTGTTTCTGTTTTTCCTTTTATGTTTCCAAGATCACTTTCTATGCAGCCTATAAATTTGACTGAGTTAAACTTCTAATTACACAAGTCACCTAAAAGATAATAAATTATTAGTATGATTTATGAAGCAGATAAATGCTATAACAAGCCACCTAGCTACTTGTCATGATTAGATTTAGAAATAAAATAAAGGATAATTTTGGGAAGATGGTGCAAAAGATTTAAAAAAAAAGGAAAAACCACATAATTACACCACCATTACTATCATAAATATTAATTCACTCTATAGTTTGAAATAATTATATGTCTCACTAAATAATTTATTTTGTACTAGATCTTTAGTCAAATACACTACTCTTTAGAGTCAAATAAACTACTCTTTTAGAATTCAAGTTAGATACATGCAAGTGAAAGAGTCAACATGTATCTTTTGAAACCAGATACATTCTGAAAAACAAATACATAAGGACAGAGACAAGCGAGAGAGTCAACATGTATCAAAGATATATTCTAAAATATAGATACACAGGGAGAGAGGCAAGCAAGAGAGGAGAGGGGTGAGCGGTAGAATTAGTGTATCCTAGATACATGCAAATCACACGTGTATATCGTGTATTTGGAATGAATTATAACTGATTTGACTTGCATGTATCCGAGATAAATGAATCTGAAAAAAAAATATGATACAAATGATAATTCGAAAATTAAAGTGAAGAAGCCTAATTGGATCGATTCTAAATCAATGGCATTTGTATTGTTTTTTTTAATTTGGTCAAATAGTGCAAAAAGGGTTACAAATATTTACTAGGCGACTGTAAAACAAATTACTGCCTACTAAAAAAAAGAGTAATAGAAATTTTGCTCTACGATTAGGGTCGGATACAAAGTCATAAGTGAATCCAAGATTAAATTTGATGCGTTCCGCCTCTAAAATCCAACCAATTTAAACCTTTGAAATTATTGGTTCAAAATTTAACATTTGTTAATATTCTACTATTTTTTTACATAAAAATATATTTTTTGTACTAAAAATCTTCCTTTAATGCAAAAAAAAAAAGTGTAATCATTCATACTTCAAGATATTCTGGCACTAGCACAAAAGTACATTTAGAAGCCATGTGGCATAAAAATGTTTCTTCTCTTGAGTAACCTGTGACATGACCAAATAAATGTTACACTTTTTTAGCTCAAACTCCACGAGAAGCCCATAGTTACAACTATTCATAATTATGACTAAACTTTTTAAACCTTATTCACACAAATAACCACACAAAGTGTTCAACTTTTCTTATTTTCTCCATTTGTTATACATCCAATATCTCTAAATCCATGGAAAAACAACTAGAAGTAGAAGAAGAGAGAAGAGAAAAATATACAAGAAAATTAGATTTTAGTGCTCCTCTTTTGTCAACTAGACGTTCTAGTGAAAAATCATTTTCTTGTCCAAATCAACTTTCAATTGATATTTTTAATAGAGTGCCATTTTCTTGGGAACAAAGCCCTGGAAAACCAAAGGAAATGAGGTTAGCAACAAACATTGAAATTGTACCACCTCCAAAATTGCCACCATGTATGTGGCATACAACAAAAGATCAATTATTAGGTACAAGTTGTACTACTACAACTACTAAATCATACGATGAGGTCTATGATGGCGATATCGACAATGATGATCATGATGATATAAGGAATATTGAGAACCATGATGCATTCTCAGATGCTCTTGATGTTTTTTCGTTAGGGGATGAGTCGATAGACGACATGATTAATGATGAGACGGAATATAGAATATCGAATAAGGAGGTTGTTCATGAGGAATGTTATGATTGGTGCACCAATAAGCCAGCAGTACCAAATTTCATCATTCAAAGATTTCTTAAAGATGCAAAGGAACTAGCTATTTCATCTGCCTTGGAAAATAATAGGAAGAAATTACTAGAGGATGAGCAAATTAATGGAAGAAGACCATGTAATTTTTCTCCTAAGGCAACAGTATCATGTGGATTTGACATGTTTATTCCATGGAGGATAAAACCCAAGCCATGTTGTGTGAAGAATAGTGTAGTGGCAGCTTCTCCAAGAATGAGACCTCAATGGAGCAACAAAGACAAGCATGCATTAGATGCAGATCCAAAATTTTAATAACATGTGTATATGTGTACCTTCCGCTGATCGAGGATGTGATCTTAGATAGAAGGCTATAAGGCTATGAAGGACTCGGATTAGGGTAAGGCTAGTAGATAGTTGAGAGTTGTCTCACTTATCCTTCCATACTAGTAGTCGTAGTAATTTCTTGGTCTTTGATGAATTATGTTGCTATATTTGTTGTTTCTTGTAGTTCGATTATATATATTATTATTTTGTTGTAGTTATTGTTCTTTTCTCATAATGTTTTGTCATACTATCTTTTTTTTTTGTCGTGACTTCTTCACTCCGTTATTCTTTTTCCGAACAGAGACAAGCATGCATGCGCATCAGATGCGGATCCAAAATTTTAATAACATGTGTATATGCACGTACCTTCAGCTAATCGAGGATGTGATATTAGATAGAGGGCTATGAAGGACCCGAATTAGGGTTAGGCTAGAAGATAGTTGAGAGTTGTCTCACTTATCCTTCCATACTAGCAGTCGTAGTAGTTTCTTGGTCTTTGATGAATTATGTTGCTATATTTGTTGTTTCTTGTAGCTCGATTATATATATTATTATTTTGTTGTAGTTATTATTCTTTTCTCATAATGTTTTGTCATGCTATCTTTTTTTTTTGCCATAGCTTCTTCACTCCGTAATTCTTTTTCCGAACAGAGACGAGCATGCATCAGATGCATATCCAAAATTTTAATAACATGTGTATATGCACGTACCTTCAACTGATCGAGGGTGTGATCTTAGATAGAAGGTTATGGAGGACACGAATTAGGATAGAAAGCTAGTAGATGGTTGAGAATTGTCTTACTAATCCTTCCATACTAGGAGTCATAGTAGTTTCTTGATCTTCGATTCCTATTACTATAAGTTGTTTCTTGTAGTTCGATTATATTATTATTATTTTGTTGGATTTGTTGTTCTTTTTGCAGAGTACTTTATTATGTTATCTTTAGTATTTTGTCAGGGGTTCTATATTTCCGTATTTCCTTTTCTCGAACTGTTTTCTATGATTTTTCTTGAGGTGAATAATCCCCCCTCTCTCGTCTCACTCCCCCTCTCTCTATCTCATCTTCATATATAGTTTCTCTTCTTCTTTAATTATTGTTCACTTTTTTTTTATAACCTGGTAGCTAAAGATTGTATTTATAGAATGTGTATAGAAAATGTATAATTACCTTATGTAATATGTATTTGTATAGGAATTCTATAGAAATAATTTAATATTATTATATAAAATATGTATATGCATAGATTGAGTCTAGAAACGCCTACGGTAGCATTGTTGTATAAAAATGGGGTGAAACTTTGCTTTTAAAATCAACCCCCTCCCGAACAATAATCAAATTCCCCCTCTTTATCTTAATTATATCTTTAAAATGTTTATTATATTTTTTCATTATCAACTTTATTTTTTACTTCTTTAAAAATCATGATATTTTTTTAATTCTTTTAAAAAAAAATAAAAATTACCCAGTATAGCTGGGTCGTGTTGTATTTATGAGATACAAAACAAGGAGGGGGGCTGAAGCCTTACCTCCATTACAACACCACGGTGAGCTAGTCACCTCAGGAGCCAGAAGATCATAATCTCAAAGGAGGATATAATCTTCTGGCAGATTCAAATATATACAAATCAACTAACAAAAAAATTAGCCTTATCAAATTGTTAATTCATTTATACTTTTACGTGGAGTCTTTTTCATCGAAAATTGATAAATTTTTTGGTTAGTTGGATTGTGAATCATTTATGTGAAGAAGATTAAAGGTTAAGAAAAATAAAGAAGATTATGGAAGAGAAACCCTTTTGACTACCCAAAATATTTTCAAGATTTCTTGAAACTATAACTCCACATTGATAAGTACACCCCTTTCTTGGTAAAAAAACAGTTTTATCAAAAAAGGAATAAACTAATTATGATCCCCAAAAGGTCTATTAAGCCTAAAAAAGGGGGAAAAATAAAAGTAATGAATCGTGTGTATTTGAAACTGTTTAGGAGAGAGAATATTTGGTAAATATTAATATCCTAATTATACTCCATATAAAAGGCATGAAATACTAATAGTATGAGAGAGAAAAATCTGTAAAACAAAATTAAAATAAATACAAAAATTAAATGTTTTGTTATGTATGTATTTTAAAAACTTAGTTTGTAATTAAATATAAGTATATTGATATTTTGTTAATAAAAGTCTTAAGTAATATATTTTTGTAATTTTCCCTATTTTTCTAAAGCCAAATTCGACCCAATATTCAGATCAATATACTCGACCCTGAAAGTCCACACAGTCATAGCCCATTACATTTCATCTGTTCCATTCATTTTGTATATAGCATAATGTTCATTTGTTCCTTTTCTTAGATGCTTCTAGAATTTGTATAGGTGTACAAAGTAGTTAGATAAGAGATAAGTTTGTTAGCTCTTCACATTAATTTACAGTTCTGCCATTTTGTATTAGATTAAATAGCTGATTCTAATTCAATGAAAATCACTCAGAAAATTTCCCACATTTGCTTTCACTGTTCTTCTATTCTTCTACATGGTATCAGAGCACCATTGAAGATCCTTCAGTCTCCATATCTTCAATGACTAATTCTTCTACCACTGAGTTGATTTCTCCTTCTGTTGTATCCAAAATTATGGATCAAAACAGTCCCTATTTCCTTCATCCTTTTGATTCACCAGGGATGTCCTTGGTAAACTCCACCTTTGAAGGAAAGGGTTATGGAGGATGGAGAAGATCCATGCTCATCGCTCTTTTAGCTAAAAACAAGTTGAGCTTCACTAATGGAAGTTGCAAGTCCCCTACTGCCAGCAGTCCAGATCTGCAGTCATGGAACAGGTGCAACGACATGGTCACCAACTGGCTGTTGAATTCACTCTCTAGGGATATTGCTGATAATGTCCTCTACTTCAAAACAGCTGAAGAACTGTCACGACTCGAAATATAGCCAATCGATCCTAACATAAGGTATCTAATCAAAGTAAAGTAGGAAACTGATGCCCACCCCCAATTCATTCCAATCGACATGCTTTTACATAATTAAGCTCAATCTAAAAGAAAGGAAGTCATAGCCTACCTTAAGGCCGATCGCGCGCGTTCCAAATCACTTGCCGGAGCTTTTCCTTTCCGAACTACCCTTGAACACTGCCACTCTATCGAATATAGAATCACAACGTTAGTACGGTCGTTTAGACACCAAAATCACAACAAACGGAGACGGGTCAAATTTGGAGTCAAAATGAGAATCGTGGGACCCGCACCAAACTGTTCGGATTTAACTCCGTCAAGAGACCCAAAACAGTACCCAAAACTTCTGTTCCAAAATGGAACACAATTAAGGGCTCAAAACGCAGCAAAACCCAACATGCAAGGAAAAATCACATTTTTATCAACTTAAAAGAAAATATGCAGCAGTCTAAACTCGAAAGTTACGAGAATCGAAAAGTGCCCAACACTCCTTCATACTCTACGACAAAACCATGACAATTCCCAACACGTGGGACTTCGAATAACCCAAAACCGAGCTAAAATGAGTGAGATATGACCAAAACAAGGATGCCAAAAACAAAAGCTCGAAAAAAGGCCTAACAGTCAGGTTTATAACCAAATTTACCTCGAACGACGTGCATTCGACAACTTCCAACACTCTACAGCGAAACCACCGAAAATACGAAGCTCCTACACTTCGAATCGCCTAATTCGGTTGAGAGATGAGAGAGTTATGAGTGTTTTAAGTTTGGAAAGGGTTGCTTATATTTCTACATTTATAGCAGATTTTTCTGCAATTTCTTTCCAAAACTTAAAAACTCCGACGGGGTGCTCCGAACTCGTTCATAACCCCGTACACATAAAGGAGATATACAACCATACCAAATTTGATATTCCGAACTTAATGGCGCAGTTGAAATTTCCATAAGAACTCATCTTGACAAAAAGTGGTCCCACACTCAAATGCCATTTTAAGTCAAAAACCACAAAAGGGCTCGAAATTTTTTTGGAAACCTCGGGACACAAAAGAAGGGTCAATCTAGACCAAAATAGACATTCCGGAGCTAACCGCGCTGACGGAATTCTCATCCGAGCATGTTTACTCAGAATGTTGACTAAAGTCAAAGTTAGGCTTAAACTTAAAGTTAAAACGCCTAATCGCACCGACTCACACTGAAAACCTTGGGAGTCATGTCGATCATGTAACTAGCCTAAAATGACCCTTCCGAAGCTGATGGAATCTTCAGAATTGGATTCTGATGTCATCTTCTTGAACTTTTGATAAAAAATGATCGTTCAAGGTTCATAAGCTCTAAAAACACTAAAACTCTCACAAAAGTCAAACGAACGACCAGGTTACAAAACTGTCAGTCCTAACAAGTTATAAATGACTTAGGGTCGCTACAAAAATGCCCTAAACGACACATTACAGAAATGACCAGGAGGGTCATTACAAGAACTCTGGAATGATCTTGAGATCAGGTTTAGGCAATCAAATGGAGCCCAGCTCTTTCACCTGCAAAAAGAGATAAGTGATTTCTTCCAAGGATCACTCAACATTGCAGCTTACTATACCAACATCAAGGGGTTATGGGATGAACTTGATACCTTGAACACTAAGGCCATTTGTTCTTGCACTTGTGATTGTGGTGGAAAGGAGAAAATGGTGAAGGCACAACAAGATGAGAGGCTCATTCAATTCCTTATGGGGTTGAGTGAGGCCTATGTTGCTATAAGAAGAAACATCTTGATGATCTCTCCCTTGCCATCTGTCAGCCTTGCTTACTCTCTCTTCATTCAAGATGAGAAACAAATAGAGAAATATGTTTCTTCTTAGCTGCAGTAAATCATTCTTCTTATTTGGTGGCTGATGGAAATGGACCACCGCAGTATCCTCGACATGGGAACATGTTGCAAACATTTGAATACAAGTCTAAGAAGGGTAATTCATCATTGATTTGTTCCCATTGTAAGAAAGTAAGGCACTCTGTTGACAAGTGCTATAGAATCATTGGTTTTCCCAATGATTTTAAGTTCACTAAGACCAAAAGGGATCCAAATACGATTGGGAGCAATGTTGTGGTACCTTATGAATTACCTTGTTTTCCCAGTTCTCTCCCCAATTTTGCAGGCAATACTAGAAGTCAGTTGACTCAGGAACATGTTTCTCTGTTGATTCATCTATTGAATCAGGCCAAGGTCACTCAACCAGATGTTGACCTTGCCAACCAAAGTGCAATAGTTGCTATGTTGGTAACCCTTCCACCTCATGCTTACTCTCCTTTAATTCTAAACCATGGATTGTAGATTCGGGTGCATCCCAACACATGTGTTCTGATTCAAACATGTTTCACGCTCTTGAAGCTCTATCTCAACCCATTAATGTTACTTTACCTAATTCCTCTAGTGTGAGAGTCACCCATTCATGAATTGTTGTTTTTTTCCTGATTTTTTTATTCATAATGTTCTATATATTCCTTCATTCAATTTAAATCTTTTATCTGTGCATAAGATGTGCATTCAATTAAGTTGTTTCATCTACTAAAATGTGTTTTGCAGGCCCCTTCACTGAAGAAGCCTCTAGTTCTTGGTGAAGCTAAGAATGGTCTCTATCAATTATTTTCTTCAAGCATCAAGTCTCAAAGTCATTCTAACAAAGCTGCAGTTTCCCTTTCTAGTCATAGTTTTCCTTCTTGTAATTCCCTATCTAGTAAAGATAGTTCAGTTTTCCATTTATGGCATGTAAGGTTGGGGCATCTCCCTGTTTCATCAATGAGCAAACTGTTTACTTTTCTAAATCTGATTCTAATTATACTTGTGACGTTTGTCCTCTTGCGAGGCAAACCAAATTACCTTTTCCTATAGTACTATCAAAACCAAGACTATATTTGAATTAATTCACATTAACACATGGGGTCCCTATAGGAATTCAACTTACAATGGATTTAAATACTTTCTCACCATAGTAGATGATTTTAGCAGAGCTACTTGGACCTACCTTTTGAGTACCAAAGTTAATGCTTTCCCAATGCTAAAACAATATATTTTTATGGTCCAAAGGCAGTTTAATAGCAAAGTGAAATCCATCCGGTATGATAATGCCTTAGAATTGGGAAAGGGAACCATTGCATCTGAATTTCTTCTTTCTCAGGGGATTTTACATCAAACATGTTGCTTCTCCACTCCACAACAAAATGGAATTGTGGAAAGAAAGCATATTCATCTCTTAAAATCATCTAAAGCTTTGTTGTTCCAATCCAATGTTCCTATTTCCTATTGGGGAGAATGTCTCCTAACCGCTACTTTCTTAATTAACATGTTTCCCTCTAGAGTCCTCAATGGTAATACTCCTTATGAAATCTTGTTTGGTTCCCCTCCTAAGTACCATTTTCTTAAGACCTTTGGTTGTCTTTGTTATGTATCTACTTTAACCCAAAATAGATCCAAGTTTTCACCTAGAGTAGTTCCTTGTGTTTTCTTGGGGTATCCTCCTGGACAAAAGGGACACAAACTTTTATCTTTGGATTCCAAAAGGTTGTTTGTGTCAAGGGACGTCCATTTTCATGAATCTATTTTTCCTTTCAAATCCACTTCCTCTTGCAGTCCTATATTTTCCTCTTCTCTTCCTTTTCCAATATATGAATCTCCTGTGGTGATCCTATTCCACTTCAGGATCCTGTAATTAGCATCCCTTCAACCCAACTCGATTTTGTTGATTCTCCTAGTTTCTCTATCCATGAACTTGGTTCATCAACCAATTCCATTCAACCCGCTCCTCCTCATGTACCCATACATTCACCTAGAAAATCCTCTAGAACTCATAAGCAACCTACTTACTTGAATGATTATTATTGCAATAATGTTTTCCTCACTGATGTTACTTCTTCTTGTTTCTCTCCTCCCATCCATCCACCCATTTTCCCCTTTGCAACTTTGTCTTCTGCTAACCAACAAATGGTCACTTCTTCTTCTCCCATGGTTGAACCTAATAGCTATGCACTAAAGTTGGCAGGTGGCTAAGGATGATGAGATCAAGGCTTTGATTGCCAACAAGACTTGGGATGTTGTAGAGTTACCTAAAGGTAAAAGGGCTCTACCTTGTAAATGGGTTTATAAGGTGAAACACAGGTCTGATGGATGCATTAAAAGAGTTAAGGCTCGACTCGTGGTCCGTGGTGATATTCAAAGAGTTAGGATTGATTTTACCGAGACTTATTCACTTGTTGTGAAGATGACAACAATCGTCTTTTAGCAATTGCTACTAAGAAGGACTGGCCTCTTTATCAATTAGACGTGAACAATGCGTATCTCCATGGAGACCTAAATGAAGAGGTCTACATGAAATTTCCTGCAGACTTGGATGCACCTGGTCCATCCCATGTGTGTCGACTTAAAAAATCCCTCTATGGTTTGCGCCAAGCTTCTCGACAATGGTTTGCAAAATTATCAGCTACTTTATAGTTTAAAGGCTTTATTCCTTCCCTCAATGATTACTCCCTATTTTACAAGCATTCAGATGGTCTTCTCATTGTCATTGCCATTTATGTCAATGACATTATTATCACAGGTGATGATGTTGTCACGATCACTCAGTTGAAATTATTCCTTGATGATCAGTTTAAGGTCAAAGATTTGGGCTCTTTGCACTACTTTTTAGGACTTGAAATCTTCAGGAAAGCTCAAGGTTTGATTATCACCCAACGGAAATTCACTCTCGAACTACTCTCTGAGTTCGACTGTGATCATTTATCTCATGTCTTTTCTCCATTGGATCCTTTTATTAAGCTTTCCTCTCATTCTGGTGAACACATTGTTGATCCTACTTCCTATCATCATCTAATTGGTAAGCTCAACTATCTTACTCATACTCGGCCTGAGCTCTCATATGTTGTCCAACTGTCACAGTTCATGCAATAGCCTCATCTTTCCCACTTTGATCTTGCTCTACGTGTGGTTCGTTACCTTTACCTGAATCCTGGTCAAGGTTTATTCTTTACTACAGAACCTTTTGTCTCTCTTCTTGCTTTTTGTGACGCGAATTGGGGATCTTGTGTTGACTCGCGACACTGTGAAGCTTCTAACTCTAATTACCAACTCGGGACGTGGCTTTTATATTATTTTTGGTGGTTCACCCATCTCTTAGAAATCCAAGAAACATACCTCCAACTCTCCCTATTCATGTTCATTCCGATAGCCAGGCTGCCATACACATAGCCAAGAACCCGGTGTTTCATGAACGAACAAAACATGTTGAACTTGACTGTCATTTTGTTAGACAACAATTTCTTGCTGGTTTGATCTCACTTTCATATGTTCCTGCTCCATCTCAGCTTGTAGATCTTCTCACCAAACCTCTGTCTGGTCCCTCGCATCATAAACTTCTGGGCAAGTTGGGTCTCATTTTTCTCCCCTCCAACTTGAGGGGGGTTGTTGACAATGGTGATTCTCATCTGAAGCATAATGAAGCAGGAAATGAACTTCCTTGTTATGATGAACAAAAGGACCAGGTCGCAGGAGTTGTTCCTAAAGCCAAATTTGACCCAATGATCAAGACCCAATTTTCAGACCAACATACTCGACCCAGAAAGCCCACACAGTCATAGTCCATTACATTTCATCTGTTACATTCATTTTGTATATAGCATAATGTTCATTTGTTCCTTTTCTTAGATGCTTCTAGAATTTGTATAGGTGTACAAAGTAGTTAGATAAGAGATAAGTTTGTTAGCTCTTCACATTAATTTACAGTTCTGCCATTTTGTATTAGATTAAATAGCTAATTCTAATTCAATGAAAAGCACTCGGAAAATTTCCCACATTTGCTTTCACCTTTCTTCTAATCTTTTATAATTAATGGTAAGAAAAATAGCTTCTCTAATTTTACAGTTTCTCCAATAGATCAATAGAGAATAGCTAGAGTTAGTTCGCTTGTTATGGGGCTCGAACATGTGACCTAAGACACAAGTTCCTCAACCTTTGTGAATTGACCTACATGCACAGTAAAATACCTTGATATGTGATATATTTTTCCTTGCTTCCTCACTTAAATGGGTCACAAAGGACGCAACTCAACAAATTAAACCATAATAAAAGTCAATGCATATCCATCAAACTGTTGTCGTTGTTTCTTACAAGGATTAGCTATATTCCTTGTTATAGCTCGATAACATTGATTGTGCCAATATTTCGAAGTATCATGAAAAATAGTTGATTCCATAACAAGTAGGAATTACACTTGATTTGCTTTTAAAATGGTTTTCATCTCTCACTTGGTGATACATAACCAATGTACCTAGTTAGATTAACTTTAATATTATGAATGATAGAACAAATGTACTCTAAACATGATTAAAATATCCACTATTGTAGAAACTATTTTTAATTGATATAACAACGATGAGAAAATTTGTACTCTAATTTACTTTAGAATAGATATGACCTTTTTACACAAATATCATCCTCAATACTTTTATCTACTACATTTGTACTTTTGACCCCATCCTAGACTCGTGATGAAAGCAACTAAATTTGCTTTATGAGATGCTCATCCTTGTCGAGAATCATTGGTTATGTCAACGTTATTGACAATGTGAAAGACATTTCAGCCTTTGATATTTGACCAAATAAGTAAAATAAAGAGAAGAAAGTCTTACATAAACAATGTTGAGTGCAATTTAGCTTGAAGATGAAGACACCAAGCACTTGAACCAAAATAATTGTTCAGTTTCATGAAGTAAAAAGGACTAAAAAGATCTACAAACACTGCAGCTCAGCCTCTCACCGCCCACACCACACCTCAGCCTATTTAGGTCCAAAATCCCTAAATAGGCTATTTTGGAGTAAAATTTTCTTTTCTATTTAGGTCCAAATCCCGGATCCCTAAATCAATTCCAACTTGTCACAATTGCACCTCAGCCTCTCACCGCCCACACCACACCACACCACACCTCGCCACCTCCACCGCTCCGACCAGCAAACGCCGTCGAGCAACCTATCCCACCGCCGCTCCACCGGCGAACCACTCCCTCCTCTCTCCCCTTTCCCCTGATCACCTTCACTGTCCAGACAGCACCACCAGCTAATTAGAAACACGTTGTCCTCTTTGATGTGTTCCGAAAATCTCCGGTGAAGACGAACAGGTTTTTGAAGACAGAGGCACTGTGGAGGTTTGTTTCATACAAATTCATTCGGTATTGTGTTTCCAACATCTCCTCCATCCACTCTTTGTTAGAATTTCTGAAATATTCCTCTTAGTCGAAAATAATTCTAGCATTAGCTACTGATTTAGGTTTGATTATGATTTCTAATTGTAGTGAATTTGATTTTAGTTGATCCTTAATTATTTATTATTCTTCGTTGTAGCTTGTTCCGTATTATGCATGATAGATTGATTGATTTTGTACTTACATTCTCTGTATCGTATTAATTACGAATCCAGTTCCTAATTGGCAAGGACTGATCACTGGAAAAATCCCCTCAAGCTCTCTTTCTCTCCAAAATGTGAGGAGAAATCTCTCGAGCTCTCCTCCTCGTCTCTACAACAAGTCTTAACACTCAACGTTCCTTACCTTAGGCTCATTTTTGCTTTCCTCTCAATTTTACATATTACTCTAAGGCTCTCATATTGTGATGTTGTTGCAGCGGCTGGTTTTTGTCTCTCTTATAATTAATTGCCATATCACTGGTTAGTTCTCTTAACAATGCATTCGATACTTGCGTGGTAGTTTTGTATATCTTTAATTTAGCATTAGTTGGAAAGCTCGAATTCATTAGGTATTCTGTGAAATCAAACAGGTACACTTTCTCTTCGACTTATACAGGCTCCAATTATATAAATATTGAGGTTATGACTGGTTGTGAATCTGTTGTGTTTTAATTCTGTATTTATTCGTCCTATTTTCATAACTCTTGCTTTTTGGCTATGGATAATTAGGTTGTGTTATCATGGATTTAGCATGTTGCACTTTGGCTTTGGCTTAGATTTTCACTTTCTCTTCGACTTATAAGTACATGCTCTAATTATATAACTTTGGCTTTGGCTTAGCTTAGATTTTCACTTTTTTTTTTCCATTCATTCATTCATGGCTTGTAATAACTTGAATAAATGTTGTAACAAAAGAAGTTTGAGGTGGCTATCATGCTACTTTTTTTTTCATGTCTCATTTTCTCATTTCACTTTTACTTATTTTTATTCAAGTATTTAAATTCAAATTCAATTGTTAACTAAAGTAGTTTTTATTTTTCTTTATCTCATTGCTCAACTTCGCTTTTCATAATTTGAATTGGATATGACACTTTTATTTCTCACTATATATAAGCACTATCTCCTAACCTATAGTTAGTGGGAAAGTAATAGGAATTACGAGATTTAATCCTCATTTTTTTAACTAAGCCGACACATCCCTGAGAGTACTACTTACCAAAGGATTATGTATATTTATATGTAATATTTATGTGTTTGTATTTAATCAAATATTTCAATTATCCTTCAAATACTATTATTAATTTCTAAGAATGATCTCAAATAAAAAATATTTCTATGGTGGAGGAGAACAATTAATAATATCGTGGTATCATCCTTATAAAGAAACAAACATTTGAAGCGTCCTTAAATTCTCTTACAAATTGGTTTAAATTTGAAGTACTTTTAATGCTTACAAATCAACTTTTATATTTATGTTTTATCTCTTTTTTTGGGTTAGATTAGTTTACGTTCGACCTTTATTATTTTTTTCCGTATCTTTTGGTGTTGGTTCTCTTTCCCCGCTTATTTATTTTCTTAATTAATTATTGTCTTATTATTTAATATTTATTTATTTTAAGAAAGTTAGTTTTACATGTCTATATTATTTAATAATAAATAAGTTTAACTTGTCTTGTTATCTTATCACTTAAAACTTGTGTTAATTAATAATCACTTCGCCTATCGCTGTTAATTTGCTTTAAATAAAGTTTTGTCTTTTTTTTTTTTTTATTTCAATGGAAACCCGCAACCGCTACTTTTGGGTGTGCACAAGTTAAAACCCTCGCTCATATGCAATAGTTCACAAACAACATAGGAGAGGTAACCCGCACTAGGCAAACCCGATGCGATGAGCTCGACCCAGAAGGAAATCCTCATGCATTTGCTAGCAAGGGGTTTCGAACTTGAGACCTTCAACGTGGAAGTCCCAAGCTCAAATCACTTGACCACCTCGAAGGATTTAAATAAAGTTTTGCCTATTTTATCACATAGTTTACTTTAGATGATTTATGCCTTTAGATTGACTCAATTTTTTATTTTATCGCTTAGATAATAAAATGTTAGCTTGTTTACTCATCTCATCACATAGACAGTATATCAAGTAATTTAAGTTAACCTTTACCTATTTTGCTCTTTCTTATTGAATCAAGTTTTATAATATATATCATTTAGTCACTCCTTTAATTTAATAAAAATAGTGACCTTGTTTGCCACATACTTTTCCACATAATTCACAAGATCTGGCTGGGATCCGCATTTGTGGACTTCGAAAGGTGCCTAACACATTCCTTTTGAGGTAACTTGAACCCTTCCCGATCTTTGGGTGTGTTTGACCTTTAAATTAATTTTATTTGGTAGATTAATTTAGAATGATGCTCTAAAGCGCCTTTAATTGGTTAGGTGGTGATTCTCTCTTTTTAATCCTAAAAAGACTTGTCACGTTGTTGGATCTCATTTTGAGAAAAATGGGATGCGACAAAAATCATAAGGATACTCAATGATAAATATCTTCGTCCAAAACTCTTCAACCCCGTACTCCATAACCCACATACTTGTGTGACTCCTCAGATGATTACAAAACATAGAGAGATCATTTACCAACACACCGAGGCCTGACATGATAACAAAATTTCCTTCTCAACGTCAAGGTTTCTCCATTTCTCCCCATCTCCCATCAGCCAAGTCAACGAAAATGATGTCCTACTTTTATTACAAAAAATGAATATGCATGGTAGAAATATCTGAATGAAGCTTTCCATTCATAAACAAACCTGACTTCATAAATGGTATCCAATTCTGATAATCATCCAAACGACTCCAAGAATTGTTATTTAGACTATATATAATCCCACATCAAAACATGAATTGTTATAAAGCCTATATCAGATAATACCTACTACCTTATAATCATCATGAAACTCGTCTTTTAAAAAATCATACATGAAAAAGCAACCAATTATGGCACTCGACTAAGCTTCCCAATTGATGGATTTCATAAAAGCAATTATTTTCTCTCAATAATAAGACAAATCAATCCATTAACAAAACTTGTAACCTCAATTGAGTGATTTTGGGATTTGTTCGTAGGACAATCCGAGTCAATTGTTCATTTATAGAGTGCTAGAGTAATCATGTCATGTACCACATGATCATAAAGTAAAGAACTAACCGAACAATCCTTAAGATATTAGGTGGATTAAATAATAAGCCTATGACAGGTGTAACCCTTGTTATTAGCAGATATACTGATATGGGACTTGACAAATTGAAAGGCAAGAGATTAAATGAAGCCGGGATTTTTAAAATCCCTTAATTTTCATGAGGGATTTTACTGATAGTTTTAAGAGGATTTTGTAGATGAGATTTGCTAGCAGAAAAGGTAATTCGAAGCTTGAATCTTGAACTGAAGTAGAAGAAAATGGAGCACTACTAGTGGGTTTGCTCTGCTTTGGTTGTCGATGAGAGGCTTCATCTCACAAATTCTATTTGTGTTGCAGAAATTTGAGCTCTTCGAGAAGTCAACAAGGGTTTTGATGTTCTTCTGTGTAATTAGGAAATATTTTCAGAGATAATTACACAGAAGAACATCAAAAACCTTGTCTTTTTGAAGAACTCAAATTTTTGTAGCACAAATGAAATCTGAGAGAGATGAAGCCTTCTATCGCCAACCAAAGCAAAGCAAACACACTAGTAGTGCTCCATTTTCGTCTACTTCAATTCAAGATTCAAGCTTCGAATTACCTTTTCTGCCAGCAAATCTCATCAACAAAATTCTCTTAAAACTATCGGGAAGATCCCTCGTGAAATTCAAGCGTGTTTCAAAATCATGGCTTGATTTAATCTTTAGCCCTAAATTTGTCAAGTCTCACCTCAATATAACTGCTAATAGCAAGGGATACACCTGCCATAGGCTTATGTTAGGGTTTAATTCACCTAAATATCTTAAGGGTTGTTTCGTTAGTTCTTCACTTTATGACAATGTGATGTGCGAAGAGATCACTCTAGCACCCTATAAATGGATAATTGACTCGGATTATCCTACGAACAACTTCAAAAATTACTTTATTGAGGTTGTAGGTTCTACCAATGAATTGATTTGTCTTACTATTGAGAACAAAGACTTGTTTTTACGGAATCTGTCAATTGGGAAGATAAAAAAATACCTAGTGCTATAACTGGGTTTCTTTTTCAAGTATGATTTTGGATATAATGAGCTTCATAATGATTATAAGGTAGTGAGTTTTATCTGATATGAGCTTTATAACAATTCACATTATGATGTGGGAATTATATAATCTAAATATCAATTCTTAGAGCCGTTTGGATGATTTTCAGTTTGGGATAGTATTCATGAAGTGGCATATATTTGTGAATGGGAATCTTAATTGGGTTATTTCTACCACACATTCATTTTTTGTAATAAAAACTGAGACATCATTTTTGTTGAATTGGTTGATGGGAGAAACGGCAAAACGTTGTTGTAGATAAGGCAATTTTGTTTTCATGTCGTGCCTCAATGTGTTGGGAAATGATCTCTCTATGTGTTGTAATTATCCAAGGAGTTACGCAGTATGTGGGTTATGAAGGAGTACTACGTCAAAGAATCTTGGACAAAGATGTTTATCATTAAGTATTGTTTTGATTTCGTGGGGTATGATGTTTTGTCTCCGTCCTTTTGCATGTCAATTGAAAGTGAATTTATTGTTAAGATTGGATCAATTCTCATGATTTACAATTCAAATAATGAGATTTCCAAAGGTTCCCACTGTGATCACCTTGGTGAAACAAAAAACTACCTCGTTTGAGTATTTTGATGATTTCATTGAATATAAAATATTGTTTCCAAGCTAATAGCATATTTGATTTGTGACCAGAAGTTCTATGAGTTTCAGATATATTTTTAGCCTTTTCAATGCTTTGCCTTGTTTAAGCATAAAAATATGTCGATTAAAAGGTCCGCTTTTAGTTTTTGAGATCGAAAAATTATTCTGGGACTTTTGAAATTTTTAGCATGAATAATAGGATTGATTTGGAAAGTTTGGTGCAATTTTGATAAGCTGAGATCAGATTTTTATGACGACAAATGAAATAATTTTTTAACGAACAACAATGACTGGCTAAACGAGCACATAATTGAGTTTTGATTGGATGAAGCGATCCCTTTAATTATTTAAACTCATGAAAAATGAATCAATGCATTCCGAGGTTCTATGAGTGAATTATAGTCGTTTTAGTGAAAAATGATATTACTAGTGCAATCTAACAATACATTAAATTTCAGATTGTACTTATTTGGTATTTTGAATAATTATGGAGTTCTAGAGCTTAAAATTAAGTTATTTTCACATCATTTTCCTCTGTTTAACAAGGGGGTAAGTATCTAATCCTTATTTAGGTATCCTTCATTATTCCTTCGGTTGGTTTTCATTTTTATCCATGAGTTGGAGAAAAATTGAGGGGGGGGGGGGGGGGTTTTC